>NW_005871063.1:6367879-6561137 GCF_000147115.1 Myotis lucifugus | reverse complement strand
CCTTGAGTGTTAGTAATGCATTGCAGCCCCAAATATTGAAACATTGCCTCCATAACTACCTGCATGTGTATAGGTCTATAGCTATTAATATTTAGTGATAAGAACTTCTGTTTCTTCTCCAAGGCAGCAGAGCCAGTGCCTCATGCTAAGGCTCTCCCCCACAGCCGTGGACATCTTGGCTCACAGCACCCTACTCGTGTTGCCTTCTTTGGAACTTCATTCCTCTTGTCCCTGTTCTCCTCCCATTCAAATCTTCCATATTTTTCAAACCACTTCCATGAACACTGATCGAATCCCTCCTTGTGATAAGGAAACCCGTTGACCTTACTTCTCACTTGGTGATTATTCTTATACCACCTGGAGACAATTACTTTGTCATTGTCTTATATTGCCATTTAATTCTTATGATTTTGTTTAACATAACATTAGGCAGGATAGGCTCTCTTGTGGTGTCTCAAAAAGAAACCCTATATCTTAATGTTATCACCCTTTGAAAGACTGTCAATCACATAAAGTCTAAGGAGGATGACCAGGGTCTCTCCACCATTCAGAGACTCAGAGACCCAAGTACCTTCCATCTTGGGATGTTGCTACCTCAATGCCTGACCCTCAAAGATACCATAATGGGGAAAGAGGAAGCATGAAGATAGCTAGTTATCTCAGTTCTTCACTGCTGATCCTTGAAGTAACACATATCACACTCACTAACATGTAATTGACTAGTCATACAGCCCACCTATCAACAAGGAGGCTGGGAAGTGTATCATTCCCCAGTGTTCCAAAAGAACAGGAAGATTGGATATGGGTGAGCCCTGGCCTAGTATTCTCTGCCACAGCGAGTTTATATTAGGTCTCCCAAATAGACTGGGACATCAGTGATGACAATGAGTTAAGTGCTTTGGTGATATGGTAATGGGTTGGCTTGTCTGCCTTCTCTAAAGTCCTTCAGTTCAAGGCACTTCTCAGACATATCCTTGGGATCCTGCCAGAGTTCCTAGAACTGTACCTCATATATTAACACCACCTTAGAAAGTATTTACTAAGTTTCATCTGAAAGTATTTACTGGGTTTCATCTGAAGACTGGCAGGGAAAACATCATATCTGATCAAGTTTTGTCTCTTCCATAGTTCTTTGCCCCATTTATTGCTGCAGCGAAAGTTGCAGCTTACAAGACAAATGATGTAGCGAGGATGTCAGAATTTCTTGTGGCTATCTCAATCGACACACGCAAATGCCACAACTCTGAAATCTCCCCTTTAGCTGGTTTGTATTCCAGGACCGAATAAAGCCAACAACGATGGACAAGACCCTACTAAGGAAAAAATGAAATGACAAAACCTGGCAAGAAATATGTTTATGATACAATGCAACCCAACAGCACATTTCCCCTGAGCAGCCTGAGATAGAAAGGCTCAAGGCTGAGACAGGGGTATGCCCATTAAGAGATGGGAAAAATGATACCTGAAAAGGTTAAGCTTCTTGGTCATAGTCACACAGCCATCCAAGAAAAGCCAGGGAGAGGACCTGCAAGGTTGCTGGCTTGGAGCTGTTCCTGTTAAGTTAGATGATGTTCATTCGTCACTGACAGCTTTGGGGGGAAATGGATCAATAAGCACTTCCCTTTGGGTCACTTTCCTGCTGTGTCGGATTTCTATCTGCAAATGTTTAAAGAGTTCCCATTTACCTGGGGTTTTATGGCTTTGTTATAATTGCCAACACTGAGAGAAAGCTGCCTTCCGTCTGGCTTCTCCTCCTGCAGGGAGCAGTCCAAAAACCATGTCATCTCATTCGTAGAACAAAAATGCTTTGAAGGAAAACAAATGCTGCTTTTTTTCCCCCTTAAAAAATTGTTGAATTGCCTGGAAAAGTCAGATAGTGACTTGCAAAAAAAGCCTTCCCTTTAGGTTGTCCAACTACTGGCAGGAGAGGATGGATGACGGCCATGGGTTTTCTGAGTGCCTGGTCCAGGTCACCATGAGGGGCTGGAAGATTAGTCCTGAGTGTCAGGACACCACAGTCAAGCATCTCTCAGCCCAGGTTTCTCCATTTCAAATTCAGGGTCTATGTCCCCATTTTTATATAATGAAATATATATGTTGTGCATACCTTTATATAAATAATTATTAATAAGCATTATCATGAAGATAGCTAGGGAGTAACATTAGCACATGTACTTATAACTAGTTGATAATGTGGCCTGGAGTTTTTAGCCTATTTTTGCATGAACTTTTTATTTCAACTTATATGTTACTTCGTATGCAAGTACATCCCCACCAATATATATTCTTTCATGTTAAGAAAACAGTGAGAATCAATAAGCTTTTGTTTGCCATTTTTTGTTTTTTTTCCCTACTACAACATCCTTCAGCGCATACCTGCCTTTCAAGTAATGCACACAAATATAAAAATGTAAAAGATGAGGCGGGGGGGAGGAAGCAGAGGAAAAGAAATGGTGTTTTGTAATTTATCAAGATAGGAGTATTGACAATTCAATTTCATAGCAAAAAAAAGCAGAGAATGTGCTTGTTCCGTATTATAACTCTTTCTTTGTGTAGTCTACTCCTTTTCTCTCCTTGGATCTCCTAGCTCAAATGTGTTTTCAGTTTAAATGTATTCATTGCTAAAAACAAAATAGGATTTGTAATGTTGGGAAAGGGTGCTACTAAATTGAATAAGGTGAAGCCATTCTGAGTTTGAACCGGTGAATTACAGAATATATAATAATCAACTCTTTTAGGAACTATTTATATTCCAAGGGGCAGCTTTAATGAATGCCTGTGTCATTTGCTCTACCATTTTAAAAAGTATATTTTTTAGTGTATTTGGCACATTTCCTATCACTTTCTTGAAGCTATTTAAGGAAACTTGACTGTGTGAGTATATAAAGTAAACATCTGTCTATCCCTGGCAAAATAATAAATAACTCAGAATAAACAGATAAAACTAATGCAGCTGAGCCATTCAGCTCTGAAGCTTGGGTCTTCAGAGCAAAGGAGAAGGTAATGGGAAGAAGAGAAGACAAATTACAATTAAATACCTCCTCTGAGCAGGCCCTCTGCTACATGCTTTACATAAAATACATATATCATTGTATTGTCACAGAATCCTATGAAGTTGATGTTATCTTCATTTTGAAAGAAAAAAAAATGGTCAGAGGGTAGAAGGACCTGGGAAAGAGACACAAAGAATTTAAGAACTTTTCTATATTCCTCCCAGTGGAAAACAGTTAGCTTTGAGCGCAAACTTGTATGGCTCCAAAATCCATAGATTAAAAAGAGCTACTTATAGCTAAAAAATAAATGTATTTTTTTTACAAATTCTCTGTTTTTACTGTCAATATTCTTTCCTCTTTTTTATACCTGTTGTGTGTTAGGACAAGTACATATGAAAACACCTTGGAAAAAGTGAGACATCACAATAGCTGTGTTGACAATGAAAACATTGCTTATGCTACTCTTATTAAGACGACATTCTTTCAATATGTCAACAAATAGAACTCAACTCAGGACTGGGGATAGTGCAAAAGAAGGAAATAAATTGTTCTTAATACAAAAAAAGTGAATCTGGGGTTTTCCTTGAATTTCATATTGATCTGTAGTCTTTCAAGTTCAATAATATTTTTGCACCCCTACTATGCAAAAGTACTGTGTCATAATCTAGATGAAAAGCACACCTGAGGCTTGCAAAGTACTACAGTACAACTACTAAAATCCAGCACCTACAGACTGCTATTTCTATCTAACGTTTATCTGTGTGTTTGACAAAGATTGCAATGGTGGAAAGACACTGCTTCAGGTCATTAAACATAGATGAAAATTTCCGTTTCTAATACAATTTAGTTTACCAAAACACAGTCCCAGAAAGCTCTGTTCACTTCTGACACTATTTTAAAGATGTCAAGGATCATCTCTGTAGCCCTCTCCCCAGCACATTTTACATTATCTCAAAGCATTACTAGAATCTGCCTCTATATAAACATCCCAAGTAGAGTATAGGAAAATTAATGTTATTCCCCTCTCGCCTCCATGACCCCAGCTCTAGTATTCCCATACACAGAAGCTCAAGCACAAATATGGGTAGAGAACTCTTTGGGGAGGGCACAGTATTCCAAAGCCATATGTTCTCTTTAAAGAGAAACGATCGGAGCACCATTTTAGTCGTTGTGTATCTGTCTGCTTCCAATTCAGAGTCAGATCTCAAGTAACATATGTAAAAGCAACTGTGTAATGACCACTGCAGACGCCATTTCTTTCCCTCCTGTCCAGGAGATGGGCTCCCACAGAAACAAACCTCACATCTGGGCAGCACTGAATTGTGCCCCCTGACCTCTGTGCTGCAGCCACATTGACCTTCACACTCTCCACATTCTCTTTCATCCCAGAACTTCACACATGTCCTTCCCTCTGCTCACAACCCTCTCCTCATTCTGAACCGTTAAACTCCCACATAACATTCAGTGCCCACTGCACAGAGGACCTTCCTCTGAGCGCCCACATCCGGGTAAGGTAGCTCTCCATACCCCTGTAGCACCCTGCCCATCCCCTGTAAGGGCCTGCTCACAGCCCACTGTTGCTCTCTGCTGAGTTGCTCTCATACATACTAGTCTGCAAGCTCGGCGAGGGCAAATGCTGCCTCTGTCTTTTTCACTGTTCTACTCTTGGTGCCTCACGTTATGCCTGCACAAAGTAGATGCTCGGTAAATATTTGTGGACTGAATTAATCCATCAATAAATTAATGTTTGTTTATAATCTAAATATTTAATGATAAATCCTATCAGATTTAACTTTAAAGAGAAAAAAGCCCTGTGATGGCCAAAGAATCATAGAAAAATATCTATCTGCCTTCTTTCTTTTTCATCTACCCTTTTATAGGATACTGGACTTCTCTGCAGTTATTCATGGTTTTGTTTGGTAAAGAGCTTTATAAACCCATTTAAGTGGGAATAAATGACAAGATAGTCATTCTCTTTCTTTCCTTACTTATCACTAAGTTCTAAGCTCAAAAGATTCAAGAGCTCGACTGCCTCTTGGCAACTAGACATAAAGGAAAGAATTAACTTGGATGAAGCAATTCCTCCACTCCAGAGTTGGTTTGAGAAAATACTTCCCTAGGGGGGAAAAACAACACATTACCTTTATTGGTCAACTTAATGAAAATCTCAGCAGAATCAAGGTATTTGTGAGCTCCAATAATATCTGAAGAGTTTCAAATGATACTTCATAGAAAACTATTTAATTCCTAATCAGAAAAAAACACAGTGCTAAATAAACCTTTGAGGCTCACTATAATGCTCTTTGATCTGTGTTTGTTTTGTTACTTCACAGTGGACAACAACAAATATTCCTGATTGACTGACTGACTAATTGGCTTATTGATTGATGATTGCAATGCCTTAGGGTCCCAGAGAGCATTGAGCCAATGACAGGAGATATTCAGTAACTAACAAGCAAATCTCAGTTAGATAGAGCATGAGAAATGGAAGTGAAGAGAAAGAGCTATAATCCATGGTCCAAAAGATGTGTAATGGTAGAAGAGGAAGAAAGGAGATCTCACTAATGGATGGGAAGGAAAGAGGAGCTAAAAGGCCTTGAGAACCAGTAGAATTTGAGCAGCTCCTTAAAGATGCCCAAGATTTAAGCAAGTAGAACTTGGATAATAGTATATGCTGTTCCAGATAAGAAGATGATAAAAGGTTTGGTGGCAGCAAAATATATGACTAAGACAGAAAATTGTGAATAGTCTAGCTTGGCAAGAGTACCAGGTGTGTGTGCATGAGAGTGTGAGTGGGTGAGTATGGTGTGGGAGGGTTGTGGGGAGAGGGGGCTGGTGAAAAAGGAAGAGGGGAAGATTTAGGGGAGATAAGACTATAGAGTAACAAGTAACTCATGGGCCACAAGGAATAAAACTTTATATTTTATTTAATTTTCTTAGCTTGGAATGCCTATGTGATCAGATCCTTGTTCCATATGTGAGTTTATTGATGCCACTAAAATGCTCAATGTCTCAGTTCTCCCAATTGTTGAATAGGGAAGATAATAACACCTGCAATAAACACATTTCCCAGTGATGTCTCCAAATGCGTATTAGGTCTTATCTAAAGTTCTTTAGCATGTGGTGGTGAAAAGTAATATGGAGTTCATGAGTTGCATTATTTCTATACTCTTGGCAAGAAAATAAAAACCTAGTTTTTACTGTGATATATACATTCCTCTTCCTCTCTGTGATAATCAGCTAAAAATAATACACGCTTATAAAAGTATTCTCTTGATTCCAAAGACCGAGAAGTAATTTTATAAACAATATATGAATGAGTCCCCTATCCAACTGTGCAAATCTCTACCATTTGGCTGTGAAATGTGGCAACTCTCCAGGATCCCATGCAGGAAATAAAATATTACCCGTTGGAACAGCATACAGTGCCGTGTGCCCCATGATCTATCACCCAATGAATATTAATTGATGATGATGAAGCAGAATCACACAGACTAGTGGGAGTTCTGCAGAACTGTTCCCATTTCCCCCACCTCCCATCTAGACACACATCTGCCCAGGAATGCAGGCTTTTTGCCTCACTCCAAACCAGTCCCCGAGGGAAACATTTTCAGCCCAGCTAGAATAGAAACTAGTTTTTAAAAGGTCATTTTTGCTGCCAAGCCTTTTGTAAACTACAAACCATCTCTTTTCTCTTTCTCACTCTTGCTCTCACTTTCTCTTGCACACACACACACACACACACACACACACACACACACTGCTCTCTGCAATGCTCTGTTTATTCTGATGCTCTTTGGAAAGGAAGAAGATGATTAAAAATGCAGCTGCTTCTGTGTGGGACAGAGGACATATGGACCATATGAATTAAACTGACTGTAAAACATTTGGAAAATAAGACAGTAAAGTAAATTTTCTTTCGAGTGTGTAATCTGCATGACAACATTTTATTTGAGACACTGACTTGTAGGAAGGGGAGGTGAGAGGAGGGGTAGGACATGGCGTAAGGTGAACATTCACTTGGAGAAACAAAATAGTGTGGAAGTGGAAACCTTGAGCTGAAAGTGAAAAACACCAAAGAGATGACAGGTCCTAGTCATCTGACACACATACCCTGTAACATTCAAGAATCCACAGCCATGACGTGAGCAACAAAATAGATAAGTGAGGTAGTAAGTGGGGATGGATTCCTCTTTTGGCTGAACCATTTTCCAATACATTGGACAAAACCCAAAGCTTGTCTATAGAAAAGCGAAAGATTGAATCCCAAGTTCATTATTTACTGTGTAACCATATGGATGTTACTGGACCTCTCTGAGTATTCCTTAGAAATTAGGCTAATAATAATCAATTTATAGGTTTTGTAAATATTAAAGTCTTAATAAATGCTTGAAGAGAAAGAGTCGCTATGAGGGAGAAGCAACACATCTTCAGTGTAACAATACAAGAAACAGAAGGAATTGAGAACAGGCAAGATGTGGGGGACTATAGATTGAATTGTATACCCCCAAAATTCACATGTTGAGGTGCTAACCCCATTACCTCAGAACATGACTATTTGGAAAGAGGGTCTTACAGATGTAATTTTTAAGATAAAGTCATTAGGGTGGGTCCTAATCTAATTTGATTGTGCCCTTACCAAAGGGGGAAGTTTGGACACAGAGCTATGCACAGAGGAAAGACAATTTGGAGGACAGGGGAGAAGACAGCCATCTAAACCCAAGAGCAGAGATATGAAACAGACTCCCCAACATAGCCCTTAGAAGGGACCAACTCTGCCAAAATCATGATTTCAGACCTCTGGCTCCAGAACAGCGAGACAAGAAATTTCTGTTTCAGCCGCCCAGTATGCAGTAACTTGTTACGGTAGCCCTAGGAAAGTAATACATAGAACAAGGTACAGGCAAGTCTCACAAACCATATGACATGTGTAGTTCTCTGTGAAGTCCTTGTGGTGAGCTCAAGGTGAATTCAAGGAGCTCGAATGACTCCTCCCTCTTTCATCCTATCGCCCACCACACCTGGAAATGTCCCTTGCTCCCCAAACCATAATGAGATGCCTGTCACTGCCCAAAAGTATGAAATCCCTTACCTGAAACCCATAGGGCCAGATGTAATTTGTAATTCAGAAATTTTCAGAATTTATAGAAATGTTATGGTGCATGTAGCTTACTTTATGACCTTATAACCAACATATTAATATTATGGTAGTATACCATATAATCAACACATTAACCCATGGTAGTATACCTTATAATCAACACATGAATATTTCTGCAACTATGTGTGAATATTACCATTAATGGGGATAAACTAAAACCACATGTAGCCTCACATCATTTCAGGTCAGTTCATTGCCAAATGAGTTAAGAAAAACATTGAGGTTATAAAGCTATGGGGCGTTCAGAATTGCAGATAAGGAACTGAGAACCTATAGATCATTCTGTTCCTTCATATCCCTGTACCTTCAGTTTCCTTCACCTAGAATGCCCTTCAGTATCCTCATCCACCAAAAAAAAATTCCTACTCCACGTTTATAACCCTGTTCAAAGAGCAACCAGTCTCAAGAAACCTGCCCTCGTTACATAGGCAGTTGGGCACTTCCCCTCCTTCTTCCACGATAACTTCTACACACATGCCTCTGTTTTAGCGATTCTCATCCTGACTGTTTCCACATGCAGAAAGAACACCTTTCTCCGGGCCCTTCGGAATGAAGGTCAATACTATACACCTTCATTTTAATGCAGCACTAAGGGCTACCTGCTAGTAAAGTACCAAGCATGCCAGAAGTTTCCAACACTTAGTACTTACAAATGAAAATTATTGTTTCTGAGAGTGTACTTAGAATCCAAATTCAGTTTTCTGCTAGGAATTCTGGCTGCCACGTAATGCTGGTCAACACTGCAGAGCTGCTCCTACACACACACACACACACACACACACACACACACACACACACAGGCAAATGGGTGGAATTTTGCATTTCCAGCAAAAACACCTCATTACCAGCACATTATCAGCACTATAAATTGGATGTAGTTCGCATTTGTTACAAGGAGTAAGAAATTACTATTAATTTAACGTCATCATTAGGAATTTATTTTTGTTTTTTTGGTTCGTCCTATAATACGAAGAAATGTGTGTTTGCGTCAATATTATGTTAGTCTGTGGTGTTTACATTACTAGACTATGCATCATGATTCAAATATGAAACATGCATATCAGTAATCCTAAAGTAACTTCATCATAATTACCCTCTCAAATTTTCCACCCCTGGAAGGGGGCAAAGGATAGGGTTGGTGAGCCACAGAGTCTTCAGCCCTTCTATGGGGCTTTGCTCAAAAGGTTTGAGAACCAAGATCTTAAGGTAAGTTACTATATAATTATTTAACTTCTGTATTCTCCCTTTCTGCCATGCAGTGGGCATTTAATAAATGCCACCTGATTGCATGAATGAATGCTTTAAGCACCAAAAAGGATCACAAAAATGTCCAGGATTTCGCTCACAACCTCCTCTGGGTATTGCAATGATACACTGAGTTCAGATTCCTTGTGCTGCTTACAGAGAAAATCGTACTGTTCTCTTGGCTTCACTTTAATGCTGGATTTGGAGAGGAGCCACGCAATCCCTCTGGTTCCTTCCTGTCATCTCCTTCAGAAGAGCCAACTCATTTGGGTACTCAGGAGGCTAGTTTGGCAGCTGTCAAGCTCTGGATTATGCTTCTTCAGCCCTGGCATCTGCAGCTGTGGTGAGATCCATCTCTGGCGTCTGGCCTGGCTGGGCTCCAACGGCCAGAGCTACTGGGGTAGGGTCGCCCATTCCTGGGCTGTTAGAACCTCCTGGTGGCTACTTCCTTTCAGTCAACCTTGATAAAAGGAAATATGCCTTCGATTCAGTCCCCTGGCCCATGTCTTACTGAAGCTGCCTGCACTAGGACTGAAATTGTGCCAGAAAATTCAGCAGGGTCTACAAACCTGCTGCGTGAGGATGTGACGCTAAGAATCTAATGTAGCACCAGAACAGAAATAACCGGTATTAGCTGTATTATGTTGCTGGGAGTGGCACATAGCTCACCAGTTCTCTGGGGCCAGAGAGTCTGGTAGAGGTGGAAATGTCTTCCTCAAATCCTTTGGGTACAGTGGGCAGCTTCCCCGATGATTCTACAGAAGGCTACCTGTCTCCAGGCTTTATAAAATGAAGAGAATAAATGATGAGTCTATACTGCACAAATGGCCTCAATCTGAGAGAAGGGAGAGGGTGCCAGATATCATTGGACCCCAGACCATTTGAAGCAGAAATCTGAAATTCAAGGCCAGGACAACATTCATAGGCAGGACATTCATAGTTTCCACAGTTAGGAAGGAAATGAAAAATGTTGGTTGGCAGCCTCCAACATGAGAGTTGTGGCCTCTACAGAAAAACAGATAAACGCTTCAGGCATTAATTCAGAAAGTCACCAACACAAAGCCTGCTAATATAGCAAGGATGTATAAATGAGGTATTCATGATGCCCCATTTTGCCTGTTACCATTAAGGGTTACAATGATTGTTTTATGCTCTACACAATGCATTATTTCTTCAGAAAACTTGTCTATAATTGTAATTCAAGTCTGATTCTTATTTGGATTCCAGTTAAAACCACACTCTATTGTTCTATTGAAAATAAGGTTTGCTTGCAAAGTTGAGAACAACTACTATACCCTCACCTTTATTGATCCAAGGTCAAGGAAGCAAAGAAGACCAGACAAGTACCATATACTACAGGTATTTATTTCCCCAGATCTCATGACAAAATAAATGGAACCTTCCAGTGAAAGGGTACAGAGTTCAAACTTAAATAAATTGGAGCCAAAAGGCAAGTGTTTATTGAGAGAGACAATATAGCTCCAGCTAGGAATAACAAGCACCTTAAATTTGTACTTTTCCCTCACTTTGACCCTATAACAGATGTTTGTTTAAACCAGGTATGTTTAAAGACGTACATATATGAACATATGCATACATAAGTATATTTTAAAGTTATATATTCCTATAGTTTATATGAGTATATATTTATACAATTCCTGCTAAAGGAGCAGGATTTCCATGCTTTTGTGACTGTACTTCCCACCCTACCTAAAACCAAAATGCAATATTTCCTTAATTATCAAACATAAAAAAGCTTTCAAAATGTATACCTTTCTCTATGACCCTATGTTTTGAATGGGGCTAATGCTAGAACATTATGTGCAGAGTATATGAAAACAAACAAACAACAACAAAAACCTTCTAGATCTTAAGTTGCAAATCTACAGACAAATGTTTTGAATTCTCTGAGCCTCAATTTTGTCACCTGTGAGATGAGAGTAATAATTGCCTCCCAGAGTAGTTGTGTGAAGTATATGATTAATGTTTGTGAAAGTATTCCATGAAATACTTGTGTATAGTGACAAACATTCACAATTACTAATAAAATATGATTACGTTCATCATTTCAGGGCCAGAAATAGGTAAAATGTCAAGTTTCTGTTACTTGCCTTCTGACACAACTGGATTTCAGCCCCACTTGGCCCTCAGCTGGGCTCCCTTGGATATAAACAATTTTCCCAGCCATATGCAGGAGAGCTCCTTAGAATAGTGACTGGCCCATAGAGTTTCAGGGTCTGTAGTCAACATTCTAAAGTTTGTGATTAGCTCAGAGCTAGTGATTCTGAAACAGTAAACATCTAAATATAACCCTTCAATGCAAAATTTATAACTAAGGATTTTTCACTAACTCTCTCCTGATGAAGTTTACAAGAGCTGTCATTAAGCAGATGCTTTCAGAAGAAATAACCATTGCTAATTCTCAGCTACATGATAAAATGTCATCCCCCACACTTCCTGTTCCTCTCCACACAAAGGCATTGATGAGACATCCCATCATTGTTGTTGGAACATGTGTTAACTATTTCACTGGTGTTAGTGAAGCTCATGGTTAGAAACATCAAAAGAAACTCAGGTCACACTGAGTTTCCCAGTTACGCTCAACTTTCCCATTCCCCTTTCACTCCTCTCCTCTCTCTCAGATAAAACACAAGCTCTGCCCACAGAAGACGCTTGCAAGCTCCCTTACCAACCCACACACACAGGAAAAGGGGGAAGAATATAACAGAGAGAGAGAATCAGACGCACCACCAGTTTCCTCAGGTGACTCTGATTACAGCAGACCCCCAAGGCAAATGAAGATGTTTGTTCTCAGAGACAGAAAAGAGAAAAAGAGAAAGAAAACAACACTCTACACATGATGGTATTACTCCCGATGACAGGGTAAAAGTCGACACTTAGAAAATCAACGTGCTCCTCCAAAGCAAGGTGTTTATCCTAGACACCACAACATATTTATTAATGTGGAATTAAGCTACTCAAATTAGACAAAATGCCTTCCAAAATTAATTCCATCTTGCAATATTAAATCAGCATGACGGATTTTTCAATAACCCTGTGGAATCAACATGTTAATTTTTAAATAATGTATGTGAATAAGTTTTGCAGCTCATCTCAGGCTGGTAAACAGTGGACCCAGCAGTCATGCACTAATGGATAATAGAATTTAATAAAGATGTCAGAATTATGCAAAGTGTTTGGAGTTTTTGTTTCATGGTACTCCATGCCTACTTCAGGCGAATCTGATCATCTAAAATGAGGGAATATCCACAAATATGCAGTTGTTTTTATAAATATCACTGGTTTGAATTGTGTTATAAGAAATTGGGTTGCAAGAATCAGCTCTCTATTTTGCCATGAATCCAGTTCCCATTCCATACCACCCTGCGCGTCCCCAAATGGCCTTGAGAATAATAACAGCCTCAGATGGATTCTTCTCCTTTTAGAAGCACTGACTTCTCCCTTCCACAGAGACCTGAGGACCAATGAAAAGCCTGCAGATCACTGTACTATGTATTCATTGATGCCACATACATTGCTTGACCCTGTACAGTACACGGGACCAGACACCAGGATTCTGCCCCATCCCCCGGATTCACATTCTAGTCTAGGCAGAAGAAAGATGCTGAGCAAATATGAGATCTCATAAGTGAAGGGAAATTTCTTTTGGTCTGTCTCATATTCTATCCACAATGTTCAACCAACAATAGAGAAATACTTACATTCTCTCTCTCCATGTTGACCTAAGAAGAGACTCCAACAATAAGTATAGCCCTCACTGAATAAATGCATATTGCAATCGACTGAGTGTTTATGTCCCCTTATAATTTGTATGTTGAAACCTAATCCCCAGTGTGACAGAATTTGGAGGGGGAGCCTTTGAGAGGTGATTAGGCCATGAAGGTGGAGTCCTCATGAATGGAATTGGTGCCTTTATCAAATAGCTCCCTCACCCCTCCCACGATGTGGGGACACAGCAAGAAGACAGTCAGCTATGAACCAGGAAGTGAGTCCTCATCAGAGGTTGGATCTGCCAGTACCTAGATCTTGGACTTCTCAGCCTCCAGAACTGTGAGAAATAAATTTCTACTATTTATAAGCCACCTAGTCTATAGTATTCTGTTATAGCAGCCCGGATTGACCAAAACACTTATCATGTGACAGGCACTGTTCGAAGCATTTTGCAGATATTTACAACAGATATTTGCTTCATTTAATTCTGGCAATTATCCTATGAGGGAGGGGAGGTAATGTTATTATCATTTCTGTTTTACAGATGAGAATACCAAAGCTTAGGGAGTTAACGCAACATAGAAACTGCCACACAATTAATGAAGCAAAAAGAATACTAATCTAAATCAGACAGACACCAAAGAACACTAACTCCACATGTCCTTAGCGATCTAGCTAAGTTTGTCAGCCAAAAACATCTAAATATTCCATTGGATTGAAATATACCTGTAGCTATGCAAACATTTATCTAATTATGATTTTGTTTTGCAGGTAGACATCTAAATTTATAATAGAAAAATAAAAGCTAAATCACAATTATCTCTGGATTGTTTCAGTGAAAAAATATCAGCCATGATTTAATAATGATTAAATTGGGATTGGGATCTGTATAAAGTTGAAATCAGAAACATTGTATGGGCGCCAGGTGACCAATAATATGAGCTCTACTTATATCAGCTTGGCAACGCATAGGGATTCTTTTAAAGTGTGTTCCTGATTTCATCATTAATCAGCTTACTCCCCTGTCCCCATATTGACTGGCTATCTGCTTCAATAGAACACTTTTGGCAGTTTTCAGAGCTTTCTCATTCAGCCTTTAAATTAGTTAACTGCCCAGCCACAAGGCAGGTAGCAATTTATGCCAAACAAATCATGAGGCAGGAGACACCAAGAAAAGACTGCTTATTTTCCTTCTGCTCTTGTGTGAGGAGGTGGGAGTGTGACAAATGCTTGTGGCTTGGTAAAGTGTACTAATCTACAAGCCTGCTGTTATCTTTCTAATGTAACACTCCCTCGAGGATCTCCGAGGAATGATCTAGTTTCAACTTCAGCTTCAATCAATAAACTTGGGAGAGTAGGAAACATGAGCTTCCATTTAATACAGTAAAATCCTACTTTTACACTGTTGGGGAAAGGATTGATGCTCTAAGTTGAAGAAATTAAAACATGAGTTAAGATATTGGTTGCCACATTTTATGACTAAAAGAATGGTAATAACCAATGTTTGTATAGCTCATGACAGCTCAAGATACCCACTAGGATGCCTTGAAGGCATCTTGAAGCCATCACCACCATCAGCAGGGTATCCAGTTATGGACCAGCCAGGCACAGTTCCTAGTGCTTTACATGTGCTCCATTCATGATCTCCCTCTTCACCTTCACATTCTTTGTCCTTGTAATGTTCCATATCCTAGTGAATGAGCCACTACTGTTTGATTACAGAAGTCAGAAATCAGTTATCCATATGCTACCTTCTCCACACCCTCTACATATAACCCATAGCTAAATCCAATCAACTCCATCCCCTAAATCTATTTTGAATGCACCAGCATCATTCTAGGTCTACCACAACCACTTTAGCCCAGAGTCTGTCCCCTGAACTGTTACAATAGCTTCCCAATGGCCTTCTGGCATCCTCTGCCCTCCCACTACACCCCATTCATCTTCCCAGAGTGGACACTGGAAATGCAAATCTAGTCATGTCACACACATCTGTCCATACATCTGGACAGACACCCTTTAAGGTTTAGGCCCTGAACCTTCACTTGAACTACAGAGGATATAAGGTATGATGCCTGCACCCTAATATGACCTTTTTCCTTGAAATTTGGCCTCCAGTTATCTCAGCATTGGTTCATATCTTTCAAATGTATCATGTATCTGCAACACTTTCCCCCACTCCTTCCACCTGGAATGCTAGCACCATTCCTACTTAATTCCAGTCCAACTGTCAGCTCTCATCCCAAACATTACTCCCTTGGGTAAAACTGACTTTTCTGCACAGACTTCCCTTCCCCCATTCAATTCAAATGTCTTTGTTATACTCACCCCCCACCACCCCTGGGACCATGCTAATTTTCCCTACTATCTGTTCAGGGTAAGTAATGATAGGTCCGTATTACTCATTAATATATTTCCACATCCTAGATCAGTAATTGAATGACCAAAGGTAGGTAAACATTAATTAAATAATTTAATACTTCCAAATACTAGTAGCTTTTCCCATGTAATTTCACAAGAGCCCTATAGAAGAGATATTAATATTATCTCCATTTTATAAATACAGTGATTAATACTCAGAAACACCATGTGTTTTGTCAAAGCTCATACTTGGATCTTTTGACTCTCTGGTCCTTTCAAAACACTTTGTTGCCTTCCAAATAAGAAACCATATTGCACATTGTCACCTGTTGGCATAATGGGTGGGTTGAATATGAACCCATGCAAAGGATGGAAGGTAACAATCATCATCATAATAAATGCACAATTCAGAAAATGTGTTTAAAATATTGAACTGTCCACTAAAATAGGTGTGAAGTGTGTGGCATGTAAATGATAGGTCAATAAAATTACTTTTGAAAATAATAATCACGACCTCTTCAGTGATATTTTGGAGTTCAACCCAAAAAGCACCTCTAAGAATGTGAGACCCTGAACACATTCTCTAGAGACAAATTTAGTGCTTCTGAAAGTGTGGTCATCACAGAGCACCAGAACCACACTGGATGCTGTGAAAATACATATTCCTGGGCCCGTTCCCAGCCCTATAGAAGCAAAATGGTTAGGTACGAGGTCCCAGAAATCTACATTTTTAATTTGCATGGAAAGTGGTTCTTACGCGCGTCAAGTTTGGAAACAGTGATCTCATGTGCAGCAAGAGTGCTTTCAAAAGGCAAGTGTCCTCAAGGAGAAGGCTAATCATCGGGTAAGACCTTGTTCAGAGACACTCGCCTGTTCTTCCAAGTTAATTCTCTAGCAAATAGTGAGATTTCTGATAATTGAGAACAAAAACACTGTGAGTCTTAGAGTTATTCAACTAACAGTTATTAAATATTTCATGGATGCAAAACTTTAGTGCAAACTGAAATCTTCAAACAGTCACATGGGAGACCTAATGGGCACAAAAAGTGCACATTTTACAAAAAAGTTTTATGAATTATCTAATAAGTGTACCTGGTTATGTATCTCTAGAGTTTGCTAATATAAAAATACGATTTTAAAGCTACTTTTCTTACACTGCTCTCCCCCAGGAACTTCTGCTGAGTAGCTCAGGAATCCAATCTGCAATGCAACATGGAGCTCTGTTGTTTCTTCCTAGACACCGGCATTCCAGCGGTGCGTGGCTCATGAGGGACTGCTGTGTCCACTCAGTTACTCTGGGGCAAATTATAGGCAAATAATAAGGACCTAGAAATGGATAGGAGGCCAGAGCAAGTCTTCCAGCAGGTTGTCAGCATTGAAAGTGAGCCCAGGTCATCAGAAAAGTTTTCAAGATCAAGAGGTAGGTGTGAATGAGGTTAGGGGTTAGAAACAGGTAGGTAAGGGCATGTATAGACAAAAGCAGGGCCAGCAGAGGCTCAGAGGCTTAGCATTCTGTTGATAAGCAGGAAAACGTTGATTCTTCAGTGCAGAGCAAAACCAAATATTTAATCTAAAATGAAATAAAATCAAATTTTTAAGAAGTTTTAAATCTCTTACTATGTGCCTGTCATACTAGGTAAAGGTGAGTAAATTACATTAAATAATTTATATTAAAACAAATATATAGGGGAAGCACATATATCTTAGTGTTGTAATTGGTAGGAAATACTAGCAATGGCTGGATGATCAATTTAACTTGTTTACTAACATACCCCTATTTGACAAAAAGGCATTTCTATTTAAATAGCTTCCCATATAACAAGGTTAAAATGTATAAAATGTTATACTGTTCAAAGTACTTTCCTGTACATTTTTTAAATTTTGGATTCATAATGTTTCCGTAAAGTAGTTAGGGAACATATTAGTCCCATGGTTTCTGAGACAGGGAAATTGAAGCAAGAAAAGGTCAGGTGACTTACCTACAACCTCACAGTGCTGACTAGTGATGGATGTGGGAACAAATTTCAGAGCTCCCAGTTCTCAGCCAAATACCTTTTTTCTCCAATGTATGAACTTTCCAAAAACAATTATCAAGATTGATCCAACCTCAAATGTCATCTTAAATTAATTTTTTCTTTATATGTGAAATATTGAAAAAAGGTTTAGAATATTCATGTAGGCCAACTTGATGGGTATACAGGCCTTGGACCTTGCCCTCTGATTCCTGTCTCCACCGCCTATGTGTCCACAACGTTGCAGAACCTTGAATATGCCCCATGAGAGCTCCCTTATCCCTGTGTTGGGGCTCTGGTAGATCTCAGCTTGCTGCTCTGACCATGACCTGGGCGAGTCTCACAGCCCTTCTGGCTCCCAGTTTCTTCATCTCTAAAATGTTAATGACATAACAGATCATTTATGAGCTTTCTTCCTCCTCTAAACCTCTATGACCCTAAAACTGATAAACCATTCTCAGTCTCACTTTCTTTGCCTATAAAATGTAGAATTAGTGCCCTAACCGGTTTGGCTCAGTGGATAGAGCATCGGCCTGCGGACTCAAGGGTCCCAGGTTCGATTCTGGTCAAGGGCATCTACCTTGGCTGCGGCACATCCCCAGTAGGGGGCGTGCAGGAGGCAGCTGATCGATGTTTCTCTCTCATCGATGTTTCTAACTCTATCCCTCTCCCTTCCTCTCTGTAAAAAATCAATAAAATATATTTTTTTTAAAAAATAAAAATAAATAAATAAATAAAATGTAGAATTAGACTGGATGTTACATTAAGTTCTTACCAGCCCCCAAGTGCTTTGATTCTAATATTTGAAGTATGAGTCCTAGGTTTTGATGTGTCATGTGGGCAAGTAATTAATCAGAATCACCTTGGAATTTTAAAAAAATAATTCCACCTGCTAGATATACTGACTCCATGGGCTTGAATGATCCCAGGCATCTGGGTTTTACAAAGCTCTGGGAGCAGGAATCGCATGGCTGGGTATGAGAATCCCTGTTCCTGGGCACCGGGGCTCGTTGTTTTACAGTCATATCTTGTATCGCACAACTCCTGAAAGCTTCTCGGAGCTGATTATTTGCCATTTCATTACTTGATAACAAATTACTTTTCTCATTTTTTCATTCTGTACCCAACTTCAGTTCAGTAGTAAGAACTGATAGGCACATCCTATTATGAAATTTAGACATGACAGATCCTTCGTGCTTGAAAGAGCCAGATGACAGAAACCATATCTATGACAGCCGAGAAAATTTTTTTCCAAAGCTCTAAGAGCAAAGACCAAAAGCATATACTGCAGATCCCAACTCAAAAACAAGTATCATTGAAGGATTTAATAAGACACCTTCTATGATCACTGACCAGATTGGAGTTACATAGACCTCAGCTTTGGTATTTGCCTTTGAACATTGTTTTATTGGAGACTTTTTATAATTCAAATTGTAAAAAGTATAGAGGCTAATATTCAAATTCCAACCCTGTAACTGTGAGCTAGGAGACCACTGCCTACTTACTTAGCCTTTGGTTATCTGTCTGAAAAATGAAGAGAACTAGAGAAGATCTACATTAAGAATGTATGATTCTGTGAAAGCTAAGGTTGGCAAAGTAAAATATATTGAATTTTTATTTTGCTATCAGGATTATTGATAATACATCAGCTGGTTCTGATGGTTATGGACAGTGTTATTGTCATTCCAGTTAAGAAACAAGTTCCTTTCAAAAATTCTATATTATAGCAGCAGGCAAAACCCTGAGCAGTCTAGACAATATGGTTCCCTTCACAAGAGAGGATGTGTTTGGAAATAGTAATAGAAGACACTTATACATTAGGCACTGTTATAAAGGTTCAAAACACAGAAACTCATTTAATCCTCCCCACAGCCAAATAAGGCAGGTGCCATCTCTGAATCACAGAATGATTAGCAACCTGCTCAAGGTCACAGCTAGAAAATGCCAGGCTCAGATTCACACTCAAGCAGTCTGATCCTAAAGTCTGTCCTATTTATTTAATATGTTTTTATTTATTTTAGAGAGAAAGCAAGAGGGAGAGAGAAAAAAACAAAACACATGGCTGTGAGAAACATCAATCGGTTGCCTCCCACACACACCCCAACCGGGTATTGAACCTGCAACCTGGGTATGTGCCCTGAAACCAGTGACCTGTCAAAGCATGGGACAATGCCCAACCAACTGAGCAAAACTAGCCAGGCAGAGTCTGTCCTCTTAATCATCATGATATACTGCTTCTCCCCGGCTCAGCAAACTTCAAAAAAACTCTCAATCAGGAATTGTTTCCACAAATCAATGTCACAAATTTTACAGAGTAACTATAAATTAAAAAATTCAAATAGCTGATCCCATGCTGTTACTGTCAGGGGCTATTTGACAGATGGAAATTAATGCTGTCGAAGAGAAACTGAGATTTAAAATACAAAAAAACCATTACTAAAGTCCACACTTCCAGAACACTGAGCCTTTTGCCATCTTTTTAATTCCCCCCGCACCTAGACACTAATAAAGCCTTTGCCCTATTTGGGTTCCAGAATCTTGACCTTAATGGTCAGGAAACATCTGCCGGTACAAGTCCACACCTGAATGCATTATTTTAACTCACAAATATATGAGAATGACAGAAAGATTTGTTCAAGATGTTGGAACCCACACTCTATAATAAAAACATTATCCACTTTATTTTTTAGTTCACTGACTTCATCTGAAACAAAGTGTAAAGGATATGGAGAGTTTTCTGTCCATGGTTCTTCCTTCTGAGGGAAGTGGTGATCACCTGTAACTAGTGTGGTTACAGCAGGAGACGCTTAGCTGCTCCAGTCCTTCCCTCTCCGGCAAAGTCTGGGATGGTATGGGAAGCCATGGTTGGTCAGCTGCACAGGCCCACACTCAGACGTCTGCAACTATGGTATGGAGAGTAAGGACCCCAAAACGGACCTTTGAGGGCTCAGCTCTTGCTGTTCTAATATACTTGACCACCAGCTGTCGGCATCAGTTATACAACTTGGGGGCATCCATCTCTATGCGGAACCTGAGAGGCAGTGGGAAGGGTCTGTACCACTCACTCACTGTATCCTATCTTCACACTGTTTGTTTTAGTAGCTCAATAGTTAACCTAACTGCACACAACTTCAGTAAGCCAATCCAAGTCTCATGCTTGCTGATCTTCAAAGCCAGACTGGCTTTTGTGGGCTAGCGTAACTCAGCAGGGATCTCTGCTGTTTGTATCTGGGCCCTTATTACACAGTCTTGACTGGGCATTGGATGAAAGCACAGTCTTGGAGTACTGGTTGTGGGACTGGCTTTGTAAGACAGCCTGGCTGGGGGTCTCCTGAGCGTTCCATCTGGGCTGTCTCCGCTGGAAGAAGCATTCTTATGCCCAACTCCTTCCCTTTTGGATTGTCGATGGCAAGGGCTTAAAGCCTCTTCCTTAAGAGTGGTCTCTTCCTGCTTGATGTAGGACTGAAAAAGAAGCCTCCACTGGCACAGCTCAGAGACACTTCCTGTCTCACACCATCACCCCGGCACCCCTATTGGGAGTTCCCGCTGGTATTACTGCTTCACCTCATCTTGCCTGATATGAGGTTTACACCATGTAGAATCTGTGTACTTTGTCCTAAATATTCACATGTCCCAGCTGCTGGAATGTCAACTGCCATGTTAAACAATTGGCTTACTGAAGTTGTGTGCAGTTTGGTTAACTATTGAGCTACTAAAACAAACAGTGTGAAGATAGGATACAGTGAGTGAGTGGTACAGACCCTTTAGTCAGAGCTAAAATCCAAAATTCTCAATGAAGACACCCAGGCCCATGCATTGTTTTCCCAAGCCTAACCGAGACTCTATCTGTCCATACCACTCTTTTGATTGATTGACATCACACGTTTCCTTTTCCCAGGACTAAATCTAAGCTCTAAGAACAACTTGGAGCAGATATCACATTTGATATTTTCCCTAATGTTACAGTAAGCAGGTAGGCAGTTATTAACAAAGGAAGGGAGCAACTGGAATCAGACATTAAGCCTGGTTAACTAGGCAGGGGCAGCTTCATGGACACTCCAGGGAACGCTGCATCCTCCAACCTCTGCCAAAGGGACATTAATCCCCAAGTGGGCAAGAAAGACTGCTTTGCAATCTCCCCAGGGAACAACCAGCCAGTTCCTGAGATTAATGGATGGAGGGATACGCAACAAGGGAGGAATTCCTCTACTGTATGTGCAGTAGAAGCCAGATGAGGAAGCAAAACTATGAGGCATGTGCAGTGGAAGCCAAATGGTGACTATAAAGGGAAGGAGTCTAGCCTGGGAAAATCTGGGAAAAGACCAGATAGGATAAGGCATGAAACCCAGAAGAGAACATCCAGGAAAGGGATTGGATAGTTCAAAAGAAAGCCTACTGTTGTGCAAGCCCAAGAAAATATAATTAAAGCTTAACAGAGGCTCCAGCATTCATTGGTTCTCTCTCTTCAGCAGCCACGTGGGCTGAATTGCAGCACTGGTCATGGGATCACAGGCTGGATGGGAACAGAAACTGTGCTGGACCACTGGAGCCTTGGATGCCGGCTAATGGCACAGCAGCCCTGGACTTGGTGGGGACAAGTGCAGGCCTGCAGCCCCAGAGTAGACTTCCTCTGCAGAGAGATGGAGCTGAGCCACTTGGTGGTGGATGAGACATCGGGCATGGTGAACCTGGGTAGTCCTTTGTTTTCCCTCCAATAAGTCTTGCCACACTATACCTCAAGTCCGCCTAAGTGAGTATCCCTGAAATGCATTTCCCACAAGACTGGAAGAATCCTATTTCCTCTGGCAACACCAGGACTTGACACAAAATAGCTCCTTAAAATAGTCTGATCACTGATTGCCAGCAATACTGAAGTTCATGACACACCACTATCAGCATCTATAATTCCCAACAGAACTTGAAAATAAGATGTTCCAATAAGAATAAGCAAAATAAGAGACTATTTTCAATATGGAAAACACTTTCCACAACTGGAACTTCAAAAATGGTTGGTCTCTCATCCTTGAATTCCTTTTAGTTTGCAAATGTTATTAACTTCACCCAAGACTGTCTGTATGACAGGCAGAAACATTTTTGAAAGTAGGGGGGAGGGGAAGGAAGAACAGGGGGATTAATAAACCAGTAGTCATTAAGTTATCCTAAATATCCAATTTCAGCCTTGACAAAATTCATCAACTCTATTTTTTTCCTCACTCAAATTAAAGCACTCAGCCATGGTCTGGCAAATTGCCCCCTATGATTTGGTTCTTCTGCTTGATACCTGATGGTTTAGTGGAAGGAACTGGTAGGAACTGGTTGACAGGTGTGATAATGAAAGCTAAAATGATCAGCAAACCCCAGGGATGCCACTTTCAAAACTGAAGTTGATGTCCATGTAAATAAGGTACTTATAATAATAATAACTTGCATATGTATAGTGCTTCATGGTTTAACAAGCACTATACTTGTTTGACACAATATTCTCACAAAGTAAGCAGAGCAGAGATGATTATGTCATACAGAAGAGGAAAGATCAGTTGTAACATTACTGCTGTAAGGAAATAGGTTAAATATTTTGTTATTTATATATCTCCTTGATATTTGTTATGAGAGGCACTGGTCGTTAAATAAACTTACCTGAGCATGGTAGGAGGACACTACTTTTTTCTTGTGCTAAGGTCAGACATTGTTCAAGACAAAACTGATCTAAAGTCAATGTTTTGCCTACATCATCATCACTTGAAGGGCTTAAGATTGTCTGAGTCAGTAGGTTGGGAGTGGACGTTCAGGGCTTGGGGGGAGTGCTCATGCATTTATAACACTTCCCAGGCAACACTAAAGTGAAAGGTCGGGGGACCAAAAAGGTCGGGGGAACAAACTCTAACAACTATTTGCCAGGGACTCAGACACAATTCTCTCTTGACTCCTACTGATCCCAAATGAAAACCTGAGCAGGTCCCAAGGCTTTTTTGCTCACTGTTGGGTTCTTCTAAATTGCAGATCTAATTGTTCTAAATTATAAACATAATCTCAGGTTAGAAAGTACAATGTCCAGGTTATGAGATTAATCAAAACTCTGAGCTTAATTTAACGTTAAAACTTCTCCTCCCTTTCTCTTGAGACTTTCCCAGGCTGGTAGACAGCAGAATGGGAAAGAGGGGCATGGCTGGCTTCTCTTATCTCTGCCTGTGCTCCCCATCCCCCTCCCACATACCAGCGCCTCTGAAAGATAAACCATTCAGGGTTTTGCCTGCATTTTGTTTGCATATTGTCAAAGTAATTGGGGAGGAAGTATACTTGTAGAAATAGGAAAAAAGCAATTTAAGTAATCATTTTCTGAAATCTTTACTATGTGATCTTTATTCTATACACATCTCGTTAAATATCTATGAAGGTATTATTAGCTTCATTTAACAAATAAGGAATTGAGGCTCCAGATGTCAAGTAAGGTTGCACAATAAATACGCTTAAATCTTAGCTCTCTTAGCAGTAATAATAATAATAACAATACCTCCTCAAATTCAATACAAAGAGAAAAATTGAATGATATATGTAAAAGTGCAATATATTATTACAGGGTTTAACCCAATATATATTCAAGAAATATTATTTCCTTTTCCTCTTTATAGAAGTAAATATCTGCTTAAAGAAATTAATGCTTTTCTGCCTAAAACTTTTATTCTGCTATGAAAATTCATGAAGTAAATAGAAAACAAAGTGTGCCATTGTGTACTTCCTGTGAGCCTGCTGACTTCCAGAGTCTCAGTAAAGGCCCCAATATTAGAGGCAGTAAACATCTAGGATACATAGGTATGACCCCTCCAAACAGAAAAATGATTTTAAAAATCAGTTATGTACCGGCCGGTGTGATTCAGTGGTTGAGTGTTGATCTATGAACCAGGAGGTCATGGTTTGATTCCTGGTCAGGGCACATGCCTGGGATGTGAGCTGGATCCCCAGTCAGGGGCATGCAGGAGGCAGCCAATCAACAATTCTCTCTCATCATTGATGTTTCTATATCTCTCTTCCCCTTTCCCTTCCTCTTTGGAATTAATAAAAAATATTTTTAAAAATTAAAATAAATAAAAATCAGCTATGCTTCCTATGCTTTCCTTCGTTTTACTTTTGCATTCTCATTCTTATTTAAGCAAACAACGACAATACTGTATCCCATTCTATGGACCCTCAAACTTAGGGAAAAGTCTCTCACCTTAAACAAGAGAGTGAGCTCATTTCCATTTACATATGTGGATCTCATCTGACTAGAAGTGGCTCCTTCCAAACTTTTGTTCTTAAGCCAAAAAGTAGACCTTGACATCACTGGAAAGTTTCCTTGACCATATAATCTTTCTGAGTGCATATATATGAGCATTTTATTATATTGCTGACCTCAGTGGGCTGAAAATAGGCAATTAATTTTCCTCTAATCTCAAAAGTGGACACTTACTCCAGGTCAAGGTGAGAAAATATATTGTAGTCATATAACAATGAAGTTTATACTACTCTCCAGGTTCCTTCGAGGTAAATTAGCCTGAACTGCTCCCTCATTCTCTCAGAACAAAATGTTCTTTCTTCACATGGCACAGACAGATATTCCAGGAGAATATGAGCTTCTGGGAACAGCAGTAAGCAAAGTCAAAACACAAGGTGGTCTGACCATTTATCATTGACTAACATGCTGCCATTTTTTATGTCAGCCAGATGCTGGGGTTGAACCCCACCTTTCTTTCATTCTGCAACGTTGAAACAGCCAGAGCTAAGGGGTTAAACTACAAGTAATTCAAAGCACATTTCCTTCCATGACTAGTACTGAAGGCTCAGAAGGAGACCTCCCTCCAAGTAAACTAACGATCATCCCCGCCTTTTTTGGGAGACAGAAGATTTTGTCATGTCATCCTGATGATGACAAAAACCTTCTAGTTCACAGGGCCGCAACCCCTTAACCACAGATTTGTCCTGCCTCATGAAGACAGTTGAGATGACAGTGGAGTATCCATCACATGGTGACCCAAGATAAGATCCTGAGGGCTGGTGGATGACACAGGAAGGCTTACTCTTTGAAAATGAACTTCCCGTGCCCATTGACTCTGACAGATTACATTCTAGAAGAGTATTAAAGGAAAAACCTTTTCTTCTTTTTCTTTCTGTCTCTTCCACTTACAACACTCTGACTACAAGGGAAATAATAAATAGAGCTTCCAGACAAATGTAAGGGGATAAACTAGCAAACGCTAAGCTTAGGAGCATTAAGAAGGCTCATTGTGCAGTTTTAGAACAATTTCCATGTCATTAGCTCTAACTGCTCCCCCCACCAATGGGACTGACTGCCAGAAACAGCATCAGCATTATTTTGCTTTTCACCCTCAGGCATAACAACAGACAATATGACAGTAATAATGATGATGCCACCTTCCATATGTGTAACATATTCAAGTATAAGGAGTTTATTTACATACCCGTTGATTATGTAAGCTCCATGAAGGCAAGTACTGCACTTGTATAATTCACCATCATATCCTCCAAAGCCTTCCAAAATGCCTGATTGGTAAATGTTTGTTGGATAAATGAATTAAATATATCATTTAATCCTCAGCAAATAATGTCCCCTGAGGAGCATTATTGGTTCCATTTTTCAGAGGATAAAACTGAGACGGGGGGAAGCAAGCAGTGTGCCCAAGGTACAAACTATTAAGTAGCTGAGTCAGAAAAGAAACAAAGGTCTTCTGACACCAAATTTAGTGCTGCCAAGCCTGATGAGAGCTAAATCATGGGTAAGGCACGTAACAAGATCAGCATGTCCAAAGGTAGGAATAATACCACCTCTGAAAAGAACTGCAAAAGAACAAAACTCTAAGGTCAGATCACAATAAAAGTGCAGTGAGGAGTCAAGTTCAAGAGATTGGTCATTATTAATCAAATTATAGATCAGCCCCAGTAGCCCCATATTTCCTTGCACTTGCACTCAAGAGACCCTTTTGTAAAACATTCACAGAAAAAGATCGATACTTCTCTGGAGGTAAGTGGCATAAATTATGTCTCAACATACACACCACAGGAGTTTTACTGTGTGTTGTATACAGTAATTGCATTTTATAGATGGCTGTGGAAAGCTTCAGTCCTCATTGATTTTGCTCATAAACTAAAAGGCGACAAAAAGAAAGGAACAGCACTTGAGATGAGGAAGTCAGTCAGCTAAAACTGCAAAAGAAAATGAAAATTGGGCAAGCTGAATGTGATCAATTCATGTTTCTCGGAAAATGAATGTAGATATTTGAGTGCCTTCATTATGAGCCCGTAGCAAGACTTGAATGGTACTATGAGAACCTCTATTCATTGAATAGTCATTGGGGGTACCTATCAGCAGGATTTAAGATGACAGGAAGCTAGCCTTAACTAGAGTCCTTTCCAACTTCCCACATTCTGGATGCCATCAGACTGCCTTATGAGCTACACTACCTGAATCTTTGTGTTTTTATTATTGCATTTAACATGTCCTTGGGATTTACAATCAAAATTAAAAGGAGAGTGTGATGTAATCTGGGACCATCAATATGTCCGCTAACATTTCTAGTTTCCAAAAGCATATTTTCTAAGCATTACTCTGTTGATTTCCTTCATTTCTTCATGCCCTTCACAGCAAGCAATTCTGAAGGGATATTAATGCAGCATAACAACTCTTTACCCTTTTTCAAGGCCAATTTTGCAATATGGGCAAAATGATTGGAAATGGAGTCCTGAAAACGCTGAAACCATCTGTCAGGGACTCAGTTAAGAAGACCCACACTGTTTCACAGCCAAGGATGGGATAAATTATGCCTGGCTAGAAATGTCCAAAGCAAGTGGATTCCCATTCAAGCTTATTAGGATAAATTACAAATTTTTTTATTATTCACTGCCCTGGTAAAATCACACTTTCAGATGATGATAAATTCATAGACACAATCCTGTAAAATGTTCCTGTGCACTTTGTAAAGATAACCCTGTTAATATTTAATCACAAACTCCAGAAGTACTGGGCTAATATTTATTCATGAAATGTATTTTGTAAAATATTAAAGAACTGGAGGGTGGGGCTGTTGTGATTAAATTATATAACTTGGGATGTCAAGCTTTAGAATAAGTTAAACATGGTGCCTCCTTCCTCCCTTAAATATTTATTGCCATTATAAAACTATTGACATCAGACATAGAAAACAATGGTTCTCACATTTCTTAACACATATTTCTATACTAGTAAACAGTGGTTGTCAAGATGTTCACACAAATGTTGGAACTGATCTGCTTCACAGGGAGCAAAGCTCTCCCCAATTGTAAGTGTGATACCACACACAATGAATCATCAGCTCCACGTTCCTTCACTCCCACAAGGTTGAGTGAAAATGGAAAAATGGGCCCTTTCTATGAAGTACCAAATAGAAAGTTTGGTTAAAAAGTTGCAACTGGTGAGTTAAATGTGTTGGAAAAACAACCTAACGATACTGGTATGTGAGGACACACACCATTACTCCCCACCCCCCCCCACCACCCCCCTCCCGGCCTCCTGCTACAACAATGAAATAAGAGAATTGAAAAGTTAGTCCAGTACTTACTGTACTAATCAGAATATCATTCATGGATTCCTTTAGTTTCTCTTGATTTATTTTTGTTATTTAGTCTTAATCTGAAGAGCCAGAGTGATTTGGTTAATTTATCTAAAGTAGCATTCATGAAAGCCCTTTTCATTAGTAGAAAAGAATATTAATGTTCAGAGAATTATGAAATTTGAATGAGTTTACCTTGAAAAAAACGGCCCAACGAGCAAGATTAAGTCAGTAAGTAACTCAGAAGGAACACCCCTTAAGGTTGGGTCTCAGGGTTGTAAGTTCCCGGCATCATTAATGAGGTTGCAACAGGAACCAAGGTACAGGTTCAGCGAATAAGGTGGAATTTTGCTTAATCAAATCAAGGGTCCAATCACCATGAACCAGACATCAATTCAAAATAGAACTAGCCAAGGTATTGTGATGCAGAGAAATCCTCCTGATCCAGCCATTAAATCAGTCCCTAAACCTAGGGCAAAGAATTTAGATTGAGAACCAGGTAGGGAGTTGAAGGTATGCTGTGGCAGGTCCTTTCCACAAGCCACTCATAACACTAACAAGCCACCATTCTAAGTGGCTTTGTAGATCTGAAACCAATGGCAGAAATTTTCAGCTTTTTTTCCTAAATTTGAAACTCCCAATATTTGACAGACAACTATTTTTGAGCTATTCTCTGCTAAGAGAATGTTTCCTCTGTACAGCCCAGGGACGCATGAATGAAGCCATCATTCAAATACAGTAACAATGTCACCCACTCAACCATTAGCTCCAGCTAGACCTCTAGGGGTGTTGCAGGCACTAACTATGAGAAAGACTCTAAATCACCCAAGCACATCATTCACATTCAGTTCACTTTAATCCCTTTCTCCTTCTTCATTTTGGTGGTTAATGGTTCAATGCCCTGGACAATGGCACCAGAATTTTCTGGAACTGGAACAGATGACTACTGACACCATAAAGACTCATCCTTGAATGCAGAAGAGTTATCTTCCATCTGGAAAGGTCACTCGCCTTCCAGAGGCCCCATATGGAGCACTGAGGGAAGAAGAGAACATCCCACAAGCAGACAGGCCAAACCCACCCTAGCAGATGTCACTGTGATGCTATCCTCACATTTCCGTCTCTGATAATGAGAATGCCAATCACCTGCATTCCCCTTAAGCAGGAATTCTATGTCCAGGTCCCATCAGAGCTCCATATGCTATGATTGGCAAATTCAAAGAACTCAATAAAATGCCTCTGAAAGATTTGAGGTTGAAGCTTTCCGTCAGAACCAGTATTGAGCTGAGGAAGACTTACTACAGAATCCAGAACAATGACTGAGGTTCACTAGGATATTAAAAGATAGATTTGATGGACAAATTGCATAACAGAATCAAAAGCTGTTGTTTATTGAGCTCTTACTATCTACCAGAAACCATACAATGTGCAATGCTTAGATTGTCTCATTTAACCTTCATCACCTTTGAGATTACTCCTACCATCTGCCCATTTTATAAATGAGGAAACTCAGCTTGGAAAAGGTTAAGTCAGGAAAGCCAGGCCCCACAGTTAGCAGGTGACTGACCAGGTCAGAGATGTCAACATGAAAGGATATGTGAGAGAGAAATCCTCCCTTAACTGTAAGAAGATCAAAATATAATCTAAATTAGAATAAAAGTCACCAAATGGAATTATAAATGAAAGACACAATGTGTAGCTTCTGGGAGCACAAAACTAAGAGATGTGAGGCCTCGGTTTCAGTCATTTGGATTTCTATGAGAAGATTAGCTTTATGCTTTTAGGAAAATCACTTAATCAGTTTAACCTCTAGAGTTAACCATTCATTAAATGGTCAAATGGAATAAGTATTAAGAGGGGAAGTCATTGTTTTTTTGAAGCTTGATATTTAAACTAATGTGTGATTTATAAACTAATAGATTATACAATGACTAGGAGCCCAGTGCTTGATTCGAAATCACGAGGCACCGCCCACCCTCCGGTCCGGCCCTGCCTCGCTCCCCGGTCCCGCCTCCCTCTCAGGCCCTTGAAGCACCCACAGCCTCTGCTGATCAGGCCCCTGCTGGCCCACCTCCGAAGCTGCGCACGCAACCTCCTCCTTTCCCGTAGACCCATTATGGCTTCCCGGTTAATTAGCATATTTCTCTATTTTTATAGATAGATAGATAGATAGATAGATGATAGATAGATAGATCATAAATGTTTAGTGCAATATTACATTTAAAAGGTAGCACAGCATAGTATGGTTGAAAAAAAGAATAGCAGAAGTACCTAAAATAAGCTATGCTTTCCATACAGTATCTTCATGAATCTTATAAATTAGATATTGTTGTCAACATTAAACAAATTAAGAAGAACTATGAGAGATAAAATGCTAAAGGTGCTAGTAGTCCCATGGCAGAGTCCCATGATAAATACCTAATCCCACCAAGCTATAACTGGTGACCCCTGTAAGCCTCGTGATAACCCTTTATAGTTTTTCTAATGTGTTATTTCATGTAACCCTCAATATTCTACAGATGAGAAAATTAAGATTTGTCAAGTTTAAATGACTTAGTCATGTGAATAAGTGTTGGAAGAGGGACTCAAAATAACATTTGATACTAAACTCTGAGCTCTCTCCACTGCTCCACACTGTCTCAAATTTCTGTGTCTCATCCCAGATTGGGAAGTTTCCCTTGTTAACTGAATTCCAAAATTTTACTCTCTAAGACTGCATATTTTGGATAAAGATACTTATTTTAGAGCAAGCTGGGAGTAAAATTAAATAAAAAGATTTATATTTCAAGAAACTTAAAGCTTCCACAGAGATTAACAAGATATTATACTGGCCAGTGTGGCTCAGTTGGTTGAGCATTGTCCCATGCACTGAGAGGTCACTGGTTCAAGTCTCGATCAGGGCAGCTGCCTGGGTTGCAGGTTCAATCCCCAGTAGGGGGCATGCAGGAGGCATCCAATAGTTGTTTCTCTCTCATCAATATTTCTCTCTCCCTCCCTCTCCCTTTTCTCTCTCTAAAAATCAATAAAAACATATTTTTTAAAAGAGAGATAAAGTACCAAGTCATAATAAGTACCATACTTATGGAGTTTAGAGATATAAAATGAAAACAAACAAGAAAAAAGCTTTTCAGTTATACCATCACATAAACCAGTTAGCTGACGATCTTTGAGGAGGAATTAAAGGAAACTAATATTGATGGAACACACACTGCATGCTAGGCACTTAACATATCCATTCAATAAATATTTATTGAGTAATTATTCTACATCAGGTACTCTGCAAAGCTCGTAGTATACAATGGTAAACAATATGAACACAGTCCCAGTCTCATATGCATATCCATTCAGGGGAATAGACATTAAACAAATAATCAAATAAATATAAATTCTGAATTGCAAAACCTGTAAGTGAGAAATAATAAAGGACAGGTAATAATGGGAGGGTCAGGAAAGACTTAATTAAATAAGTTGTATTTAGTCTGAGAACTAAAGCGGCATCAGTAGGAATTAACCAGATCAAGAAAAATGAGAAGGCCTCTCCAGGTAGAGATAACTGCACACCAAAACCCCTGAGGCAACCAAGAGCCTGGTGTGTGAAGGAAACTGGAACATTGAGTGTACAAGCGGAATAGCTCAGCAGAATACTCTCCAGGTCCCTCCATGCTGTCTCAAAGGGTAAGAGATTGTTTTTTACTAAGCAAAATAAGCCTTTCAGAGAAAAACAAGTATCACATGATCTCACTCATATGTGGAATCTAATGAAAATAAACTGATGAACAAAAAAGACATAGAAACATGGAACAGACTGTCAACTCTCAGAGGGAAGGTGGGGCTGGGTAGGTGGGAAGAGATTAACGAATGAACTTACATGCATCTATGCATAACCCATGGACACAGACAATAGTGTGGTGAAGGCCTGGTGCAAGGGGGCAGGTGTGGGCTAGAAGGGGTCAATGGGGGGACATCTGTAATACTTTTAACAATAATGATAAATTTAAAAATAAATAAATAGAACATCTAATTCAGAGACTGTAAAAAAGAAGTGGAATAGCTCGGGATGAGTTTAAGAGAGGTAGGCAGGGGCTAGCTCTAGCTTATGCTCTCCATCAGCTAAGTGAAAGAGGTGGGTCTTTGTCACATGTGCCTTACAGAGGAGGAAACAAAGATTCAGGACAGTTAAGTGAATGTTCTGAGTTCAGACAGCTGGTCAGTGGGAGAGTGCAGTCTCCATGTGCTCCTGGCTGTGCTCCTCCATGTCTTACATCGGGAGTCACGTGATGCCATTTTGCCACCTTAGGCTGATGGGAATTCTGCCTAATTCTGCCTTCAAAGAGAAAATCCACTTGCAAGCAGGTAAATGCCACAACTCTTCAAAAAATCAGTTTTATCAGAAATACAGGTGAATTTTGGACTTATCTTCCTGACTCTTCTCAACCTGTCCAAACTCAGGTGGGGAAAGAAGTGATATTTATGGGGGCCATTTCAAACTCCATCATGTGTGTGTGTGTGTGTGCGTGTGAGAGTGTGTGTGTGTGTGTGTGTGTGTGCGCGTGTGTGTTTTAAATCTAAGGAATCACTTTTTTCTAAGCATTTTATCCTAGCTTGATGAGCCGGAAAGGGAAAACCAGGCAGGTTGACACTGATCGTGATAAGCAGAGTCAATGTCAGATAAACACCAATGATGTTTAACCCACAAAGGGTTCTGGGAGCTACTGTTCTTATTTTTATGACATTGATTTGAGCTTATCAACCCCAGCTTCCTCTCATTTTCACAGAGGGTCCTAATCAATACCTGAATCCAAAAAGCTCTCCTCAGAAAAATAACTTGTAGTTATTGCCTCTTGAACTCTGTCTCTGATGTATCCCTTGAAATGGATTAGCCTGAAGTTGAAAAATAGGTGTCCTTTTTTTAATACTATATTTAAACCACAAGAAAAAGCTTGCCAAATGGGAAGTTACATCTTTTGAGTCCCTCCCCCTTAACCAAAATACTAGACCTCTAGCCTGCCCCACCTGCTCCTCTACCGACCTCCTGAAATAAAATGGAATCTCATGGGACCTGCACAATCAGGGAGTTCTTGGTGTTGTCCTCCTATGGAACAGTCAGAAGTTCCTCTCACATGATCTCCATGAACAGGACACTCTGAACGATGGGTCGTCTGAACGATGGGTCGACAGGATGTCAGTTTCGGGGTTGGTGTCCTAACAAATGCACTCCATGCTCACAGTTACCTCCTTGTCCTTTTATCCTTTTGGTCAGAAGCTTACATATTTTGTAAGTTGCTTAAGTGATGGTCTCTAAAGCTAAGCATAGCATGGAGTGACAGGTTAAATATCGTTATTCAAATTTGATCATATTTGGAATGTCACCTGAAAGGTGAAAAAGTTCAATACTAAAGAATATTACAATGTTTTTCCTAGATGAAAGAAGGAGACCATTATTTTTATTGAAGGAAAAGAGAAAATTAAACATACCTACATATGTCCATTTTTCTGTCATTACACCCAAAAAGTGATCGCTTCTTGAAGATTTTTTCATCATTTCTAAAGAAACTAGGTTATATGACACTTCTTCAACCAAGTTCAGAATAAATAATCCTAGAGCAACTTATGAAGTGGTTATATTGCATACATTTTTTAAAGGAAGGACTAATTTAATTTCATTATTGCTATAATTTCTAGAATTTTTTAAATGTATTTTTAAAATATCTAACTTATTTTAACTTATTTTTTCTTATTTTTGTTGAAAAGAAGGTCCAAATGGTTTGTAGAAATTATACATGGGGCCAAAACCTACTCCTTTGCAACTGCCATCACTGGACCTTCAGTCACAGGCATCAATCATCCTGCTTCATGGTGTAGACTTGACAAGCCACAGCAAATAAAGCAGACTAAATATTTCAAGTACAAGAATCAAACTATTTTGTTGTACCACCCTTCAAAACCAAATAAAATCTTGATATGTAAGGCTCAAGATATAAAGTTTCAGTGATAATTTGCTGAGCACAATTTTAAAACTATTGCAATTGTGAGAGATCCTTGAGGTAGGGCTGTGTTTTATTGACCTTTGCAACCCTAGTATCAGCATCATACCTGGCACATGAATGACACTAGCCAAATTCCTGTGGATATGAATTTGCTGCAGGAGAGAGTATGGAGAATTCAAGGCTTAATGAAACAGGGAGCTCCATAGACAGTAAGAGAGAGTTCAAATGTCCTCTACAGTTTACTTTAAAAAAAAACACACACACACAAAACAAAGTAATGTCTAGCTGCTGCTGGGCTTTCATGGACATGGTTATAAATTTCCAGCAGTTTCTATAGTACAATAAGGAAGTTGATCAAGGCATTAAGATATGTCTTCTTTGATTCAGTTGAAATCACAAAATGTTAAAGAATAGAATGAACCTTGTAGAGCATCCAGTCTATTGGTTTTCAAATTGTGTTCCAGGGGACCGCAGGGTGCCACAAGGGTGCCTCTGGGGCACTTGCAGAGGTGAAATAGGCAGGCATCTGGATACACCACTCCCTTACATTTAGCGTAGCTCCTTTTATAGATCTCATTAAACAATGCTTTACATCCACTTACCTAATTTAAACTTCTAATTTTACAAATATGAATGTAGTGCCCAAACACCCAAGATTTTGTAACCAATTAGTTATCCTATATAATAAAAGCCTAATATGCAAATCGACCAAACAGCAGAATGACCAACAGAATGACAAGACGCTATAACGCACACTGACTACCGAGGGGCAGACACTCAATGCAGGAGCTGCCCCTAGCCCACAGGCCCCAGGCCAGCCAAGGTAGATGCCAGCAGGTGGTTCCCCAGATCACCCCGCCACTGGTCACCCCATAGAGGGAGGTGACCAGCGGTGAGGTGATTGGGGAGCGGGGCCGGCCATTGAGCAGTGCCAAGCTGGCCAACGCAGGTGCCAGTGGGGGCCTCCCTGATTGCCCCACTGGTCACCCCACAGATTGGCCCTGATCGCCGATGAGGCATAGGGACCTTACCCATACACTAATTTCGTGCACCGGGCCTCTAGTAGAATATAAACAAAAATCCAGTTATGCTGCATCACACTATTAATCCTGGGAATTTTAGGTACTTACTTAAAGAATCTAACACCGCCAAGCTGGTGTGGCTCAGTGGTTGACCTGTGAACCAGGAGGTCAAGGTTAAATTCCCAGTCAGGGCACATGCCTGAGTTGCAGGCTTGATCCCCAGTAGGAGCCATGCATGAGGCAGCCGGTCAATGATTCTCTCTCATCATTGATGTTTCTATCTCTCTCTCACTCTCCCTTCCTCTCTGAAATCAATAAAAATATTTTTTTTAAAGAAGAATATAGCATCTAATAGCTACCGTAAGTCTAGGAAATAGGGAAGCAGAAATTTGCAATATATTATGTTACTACCAGCACTTATTAGTACACTAGTACATGCATCACATTAGGCCATTTGGAAAAGACATCCACATCCATTTGTTTATTCCTATAGATTTACAACCAACTGCAAAGTATTTAGAGGAGGAATTTCATTTATTCCAATGAGAAAAACTAAGTTTCAAAACATCAAATATAGTTGTAGTTAACTGGCAAGTGGAAGAGCTGAGACAAGAACACAGTTCTAACCATTCTTTCCACGACTCTGTTCATTACAATCCTGGGGCAAGGACAGCCCACCGGTCCCCTGGCTCACTCCACTCCACTGTCACTCAAGCACCGCTTACCAAGGATAGGAAACAGGATTCAACACATAGGCTAACTCATTGACTGGCCATATTAATAAGTATTCTGAGACAGAATACAGGTCTAGCAGAAAGGAGTCAGTGAAGTCAGTGATCACTGTCAGCCTTTGGCACAGGAAGGAAGAAATGGAGGAGGCGCTGATGTCAAATCATCACCGTGATTTAAAATGCCAAAAGTTCAGTAGAGAGAAAAAGCCTGGAATACTAAGACTTAAACCCTGAGCTAGAGCAAGCTAACTCTCACTTTAAGTCACATCATCTACCAGTTTAGGGTTGGAACCAAGCCTAGAAGGGAACCTAACGATCCCCCCACCCCCAACCCAAGTCATAGGAGTAGTAAGTGCTTCCAGATAGTTCCCTCGCCTAAAGGGCTCCCTGCTAAAAACAGAAGTGGGTCCGACTAGAGGAGGTTTGGTTGTGTGAGAAATGGACTATAAAAAGGGAAATGAAACCACGTCGTTAAACCGAGGCACAGTTAGATGTCGTGTTTGGGCACTGCTGACACGCTCTGCTAGCAGGGGCCAGATTCCACGCACTTACTCGGGAAAGCCAGCGAAGCTGCCGAAACAGTCTCCCCTGCAATCCAGCCCCAGCTGTTCAAGCTGAGGCTGCTCTTTAAAGTGAAGCAAACTGGTGAAAAAGCTGAAGTTCAGCAGTTTCACTCTGTTGGGCCAAAGCATCTCTGTAGTCCCAGCCCGCGGATTCTGCTACATCAGCCAGATGCTCAGGGCCTCCCCAGCCAGTCTTACAGGGAGCTCCGTGAAAAGTCAACAGGGCTCCATGTGCCAACATGAAGCCGTCTAAAGGGGGCCTCGGTCCGGGCACCTTCTCTGCAGCCCTGAGTCTGGTCTGCCAAACCCGCAGAGGCTCCTGAAGCTCCGGTCATCGGGAGTCATTTTAAAAACTAGTTATTAGAACAAGATCAAGCACGTTTACGGTGGTGGAGGCTTTGTTTGTTTGTTTTTCCAGCTCTATGAATTACATTACTTACTCCGAATGTTGGCTTCCTCCCAGTAGAATGTCTCTTAAGTTACAAAGAAATCCAAAAACAATGCAATTGTGCTCACTATTTCACCTCTGATTTCTGTGTTGTAGTTTCATAGTATTTATTTCATTCCTCAAATCAAAGACAACTGTATGGTGATTACCTGAGGGAAAGTGAGGTGTGAGGAGGTAGAAGAGGGTAAAGCAGGATAAGTGATGAAGAAAGGAGACTTGACTTTGGGTGAACACATAATATAATACATATGATATATTATAATTTTATTAACCTATATAATTTTATTAACCAACTAGAGGTGACGAATTCGTGCACCAGTGGGGTCCCGTGGCCTGGCCTGTGGGATCCGGCCTGAAACCGGCTCTCCAACATCCCCCAAGGGGTCCTGGATTGTGAGAGGGACCCCACTGGTGCACGATTGGGGCCGAGGAGGGATGCGGGAGGTTGGCCAGCAGGTGAGGGACCACAGGAGGGCTCCAGGACATGTCTGGCCCATCTGGCTCAGTCCTGATGGGCCAGACCCCAGCAGCAAGCTAAACTACCAATCAGAGCGCCTGCCCCCTGGTGGTCAGTGCACATCACAGCGAGCGGTTTAGTGGCCTTAGCATATCATTAGCATATTACGCTTTGATTGGTTGAACAGCCAACCAGACAACCAGACACTTAGCATATTAGGCTTTTATTATATAGGATGTCATCCCAATAAATTCAATAAAAAGTTTTTTAAAATCTTTCCCAACTACCATAACTATTTCCATGGATGTTTCTTTTCTCTCTCAAGATGTTTCTATACCAATCCGATTACCACTGCAACTGGATAAATTGCACCTTGCAAATGCCTTTCTGATATATGCTCTGTGGCCTAACGCAGATAATTCGCCTTCAGCCCTCTCCAGTCACTCTGGCATTATTTACGAAGCAGTTTCTTCTACACGAGTTCAGTAAAGAAGAAAAGAGTTGACTGGTGTCATCATCACTGAGTATTTCTTTTCTTTTTTAAGATATTGACTGAAAAGGTAAACCATGAATGGAGTTTCAGAGATCTCCATCAATGTCCATGCAAGAGGCTGCTATGGCTCATCAGACACTGGGCACGACACAGTACATGTGTGATCCTCATTCCTGAGCACTGATAGACAAATGAAACCTCACTACTTGAGCCTCTCATGTCCAGTTTCTGCCAGTAATTGAAGTGTCTAAAAGATAAAAAGGAATCTCGCCATGAAATGAAAAAATAATTCCTTTAGAAACATCCATCTTGACAACGACTAACTGTGCGGACCATGATTGCAAACACTTAGTGCATCACTAAGGAAAAAAAGATTTCCATTCTAGGGCTGCGTGGGGGAAGGGAGCATTTGCCTTGCACAGTGTACAAGTCTTGGTGAGTCATTTTTCTTCTTACAATTCCCAGGTGACCAAGTTCACACAATGGATGGATAGATTAAATAAAGATCAACTCTAGCTTCTGAAAGTACAGCTGGCAGTCATTGTTAGCAGCTATTCAGGGAGTGCTAAAACACTTAGGGCATTGGTATAGTCCACTGAGATTTATTGCCCAGCTCCCCGACACCCTGGTGTTAGAAATTCTCACTGATGACAACAAGCTTTTAAAGTCAAGTTGTTTTCCCTAGAGGCAAATAAAACAGAAAAATGCTGGATTCCAAAAGGAAAGTATGTCTGTTTTGAACCACGTCAGTTCTCTGGATCACTGGGCATACACTCACGTAAAGATGGATTTGCCCTCTACTTTAAGAGTCTTTGGACTTTGGGTTTCAATGAGATCTCAGACCACATATATGAGCAGAGAAAGAATCATAGAATTTACTAGGGAGAGGAAAGAAAAATTCCACACAATCTTATTTTTGTTTGTTTTTAACTTTTTAATTATAAAATAAAACACCAAAACACACACACACATACACACACACACACACACACACACACAACTTCTGCATAGTTTAATGAGTTATTATAAGGCACACATTCTGCAACTACAACCCTAAGTCATGATATGGATCTTTGACAGCCACCTAAGACACCTCACCTGTGTGTACCATTCGTATCTCAAACCCCATCTTCCTCCTCCCAAAATTAATCACTAGCCTAACTTATAATCACTTCTTTATGGTTTTATCACATAACTGCCCATTCCTAGATATCATATTTTAGTCTTGAACATTTTATTAAATGAGATACATTTTTAATATATTTTATTGATTTTTATTGATTTTTTACAGAGAGGAAAGGAGAGGGAGGGATAGAGAGTTAGAAACATCGATGAGAGAGAAATATCGATCTGCTGCCTCCTGCACAACCCCCACAGGGGATGTGCCCACAACCAAGGTACATGTCCTTGACCAGAATCGAACCTGGGACCTTTCTGTCCACAGGCCGACGCTCTATCCACTGAGCCAAACCGGTTAGGGCGAGATACATTTTTTAAGTCTCTTTTCATCCACAGGTTTCTTGGCTAGCCTTTTTTTGCTTTACAATTATTGGTTCAAGGATCTGGGGCATCTGACCTACAAGAGCTTCCCACAGTCCAGAGATTGCTGCCTGGCATAGTTCAGTTCAGTCCCTGTGCCTTGTGTGTTTCCTGCAAATTGGCACCTGGATCCAGAACCTTGACTTATTTTGGGTTCCACCCTTTTACAAATATTTTAATATGTGTGGTCTTTCATTAAAAAAAAAAAAGCACTTAATGTCTGTCTTTTTCTGTTAGCAGCTGTTGAGACCTAATGCCTAAATCTAGCAATTCATCTAGGGTTTGTAAAATGGTGATACTAAAGTTTTATCCATTCTTTTTCATTTATTTGTTGCAATATTTTTGTAAATAAATGCTTTCCCTCATCTACTATTTGGTTTCCCAATGGTTCATATTGGAAAACAGGATAAATGTGGGATTCTTTTTTATCAACCCATTTTCAAGAATATTAATTGGATCTCTAGAATCTTTTGAAGGTGGCTACATTTTTAAAATATAGTTATGTAGTCATGAATTTCAGCATAATTTATAGGTTTTATTCAATTACAATTATTATCTCTTTTGAAGCTTAAATTGTCCCAATGGGAGCCTCTTAAAGTTGGCTACTGAGTTCTTTTGACACAACCCCAGTAGATTTTGATAACTTCCTATATGGAATGACAAGATGTGCCAGATTAATTTTATACATTTCCAGCGTCACACCTAGCATTTGCTAATTTTCATAAGTCCTACTTTATTTTTATAGAAAATATTTTTTCAAAGCCACCTCAATCTCCATGTTAGATGTGCTCTTTGTCACTGAATTGCTCATTGTTTCTAGAACTCTCCAGCTGGCAGATATTGGACATATGCAGATATTTGCACATCCAAGACTTCATAAGTTCATACTGACACTTCTAATTCAAGAATATGGGGTTTTTTATTCAATCATTTCAAGATTACATCTATATCTCCTTTCTTCCACACCAAAAATTATTATTCTCAAAGCACATAGAGTTAGAAAATCACATAATTTCTCATTTACTTTTTCTTATATAACATACAAAACTGTCTCCAAATAACAATGGTAATTAACACTATCACCACCAACATAATTAATGAGAACAGTTTTTAAACATGTATTTGCATTTGCTCATGATTTCCCCACTTATATCCGCATTTTCATAGTTATTCCTTATCTACAGTTTACAGCATACTGCAATTTTATAAATACTTCCTCCATTAGCCTGCAGCTATTCTTAGTTCTTCAAGTAGCCATATGTTCAATATTCATCACCACTCCTAATGACAACGTCTCTCTAGTTATTTTAATTATCGGAAGTTTACTATCTAGTAGACTCCTCAGAAAAAAAAATCTCATGGGAGCCATTCTCTTTGGATCATTGTATGTTAAAAACAGTCCATGCTCTTTACAATTGAAGGTCAGTTTTTCTAGCTATAAAAAATCTTTAGCTTATATATATTTTTTTCTTTGTATCTCAAATATTTTACTTCTAGATGAAAAGCTAGGGAGGAAAGAGAATGACTGTGTTTCCTCAGTCAGCCTCACCTCAAGGAGAGACATACTTGGTCAGCTCACCTGGTAACCTATAGTCATCAGTCACCTGCACTCTAACATAACTATAAAGAAACCACAAAGTGGAGCAATCTTTGGGCAGACCAGATTTTTTGTTCTGGTTGTTGCTTATGGGAACTATGGAAGTTTGCTGCCCCAGGTCATCTACCAGGATAGTATCTTTTTAGAATTGTGCCTCAGACTGTTGTCTCCATTTTAGATCCAAAAAGAAGGAGAGGAGGAATTCTTCCTCTGCTCACTCTCCCAACTACGCAGACACAATGCATTTGGGGGTAAGATTTAAGATAGGATATTCTATTGAGATCCTCCCCTAAACTCCCAGCCTTTAAAACCCCTCAAACCCAAGGTCCCAGCTTGGGGCTCTCCCTCCTAGGAGCATGCCCCTGCCTTTCCCTCCCCCCACTCCCCCCAACCCCTCCCCACACCCCCCCCTTACCACTCCTTCCGTCACAGGCATGCATCCCCTAAATGCTAAGGGAACCCACAAGATTTGGTGGGCAGCAGCAGCTAATCCCAGGCTAACCCCCTGAACCTTTCTCCAGGGCTCCCTGTTCTCTGACTTAGTGAGCCAAAGCAGCCCAGCGTAGGCTCATTTCCCCACCTAGTCCCTTTCCTGTTGCTTCCTCTATCCTAGACCCTTCCTTGTTTCACTATCCCCAGATTTAATAAACATCCTCTAAAAAATCAAAAAAAAAAAAAGATTTAAGATAGACAAGCCCCAAGTTTCACATTATTGTGACCACATCTGAACTTACATACCTTCCTTGAGCTAAAATTCCTGCCAATCTTCAGTTTGAAATAAACTTGGGGGTGGGTGTAAAGAGGGAGGAACATTTGTAATCTTCTCTAGAAGTCAGCTCTTTGAACAGTTCTACAGTGCTGTTAGATTTTCAATGCAATGATAGATTTATTATCTTTTAACATGAAGCATCTACTTTTATAAAAACCCTGGGTGGTGTTCATCACGTCCAGAACTGCCACGACCAAGTGGAAGGAAGTCAGTCCTGCAGGGGTTGTCTTGGCAATGGCTGCGCCCTCCCCCAAGCTGTTTCCCCGGAGCTGTTTCCTGTAAGGGCGGGGTTTGAGGCAGGAACTCGCCCTGGGAGTGTGGAGGCATATCTTTATGCCAGAACGGCCAAGGGTGAACCTGAGTAGGGGCAGCTGAAAGGCTTAGAAAAGACAGACAAGAGAATGAAATCTGGGTCTCGGTGGGACGCTGCTTCTCTGAGAGACAGCAACCAGGCCCACAGCCGTGTCTTTATTTTATAGCAGATTTGCCACGAGGCAAAGTAAGGGCGTGACCAAGATGTTTACAACATTCTCCTGGGTTTCAATCCTACTCAACTACATGCACCTGAACTCTATCAAGCCTACATCACTCAGGCACGTGGGGCCATGTGTTTGGACCATAGGTTCAAGCTTACAACTATCAGGTGTTGGCTATAATTGTGCTGGGAGGGCCCTGCCCTCCAAGCTGAGACTTGCACGTGGCAATGAGAGGACTGTGTCCTCTCATCAGTCCATGGCTTGAATCTGTCCAAAACACTGTAGCAGCTCCCACAATAAAGTTTTAATTCTGTTTCTTTGTTACTAATGTTGTGGCCCCACCCCATAACACAGAAACAATTTCCAGAGCATGAGGCCCAGGAATCAGGATTTTAAAAAGATTCCCAGGTGATTCTAATGTGCAGCCAAGGTTGAAAACCACTGCTATAGATAATATTAAAAATATATCTAAATGTGCAATTCTTTGTCCAAAAAATGAGCATGTTCAGAAATTAAATGAAGAAAATTTGGATATACTCGATGGAGATATCCACACATATTTGAGTGATGATTCCATTGATTCCACAGATGATGCTGAAAAGGAAAATTTTCCCATCGAATTTCTTAATAGTATTACTCCTTCGGGAATGCCGTGTCATAAATTAAAATTAAAAGTGGGTGCAATCATCATGCTATTGAGAAATCTCAATAGTAAATGGGGTCTTTGTAATGGTACCAGATTTATTATCAAAAGATTACAACCCAACATTATCGAAGCTGATGTATTAACAGGATCTGCAGAGGAAGAGGTTCTGATTCCAAGAATTAATTTGTCCCCATCTGACACTGGCCTCCCATTTAAATTGATTTGACGACGGTTTCCCGTGATGCCAGCATTTGTGATGACTATTAATAAATCACAAAGACAAACTCTAGACAAAGTAGGCATATTCCTACCTGAACCCGTTTTTGCACATGGTCAGTTATATGTTGCTTTCTCTCGAGTTTGAAGAGTATGTGATGTTACAGTTAAAGTTCTAAGTACTTCATCACAAGGGAAATTAGTCAAGCACTCTGAAAGTGTTTTCACTCTTAATGTGGTATAAGTTTAATCATTTTTTCAGTCATTGTTTGCATCACTGTTGTTTTTATATCATGTTTTTGTTGTTTTCATATCATGTTTTTGTTGTTTTCATATCATGTTTTTGTCATTTTTATATCATGCCTCTGATGTTGTTATATCCTTTTGTTACTGTTTATTTATTAACAAATTTATATATTATTTTCATATACATTTTACTAATTTCCTTTCATCTCTCACACTTCTATTATAGAGAAAGGGCAAATAGCAATATTAAAATATCTCTGCTAATTAATTCCCTTTTTAAAAAATATATTTTATTAATTTTTTAGAGAGGAAGGGAGAGGGATAGAGAATTAGAAACATCGATGAGAGAGAAACATCAATCAGCTGCCTCCTGCACACTCCCCACTGGGGATGTGCCCGTAACCAAGGTACATGCCCTTGACTGGACTCGAACCTGGGACCCTTGAGTCCGCAGGCTGATGCTCTATCCACTGAGCCAAGCTGGTTAGGGCAATTAATTCCCTTTTAATGTGCATGAATTTCATGCACTGGGCTACTAGTGTTAATATATTTGTTAAAAGAAAGCATGTCTTTTGTTGACATGCTTCACAGCCAAGGTAGAAAAGACAACAAATGCACAGAGTTGCATTTAAAGATGTCGGAGCAGAGGAAGTTTAGTAGAAAAATATCGTTAAAAACTAAAACAACATCACTGGTATATGTGTCAAATAAGATCAAATATGAATCTAGGAGTCTTGAGGCAAAGAAAAGAAGCTAAGATTTGAATAATGTTGAAAGGGAAAACAATGAATTTAGCTTGATCTCAGATAAATGATTTGAGGAAAAAGGATTATGTAGGGAGAGACCCAAAGGGTATATCTGTGCTGGGGGCATGAAGACACAAAGCCAGGCCTGAAAGACTAGAAAAGTAGATCAAGTGCTTCAGGAAAGAAGGTGATTGGCTGATAGAGAAAGAACCATGGCTTTCTCACATTCACTGATACCTCTCAAAGTGATGTTAAAAATAGGTGCTACAGACAAGAGTTCATGAACTGTCTTTAAATACATACATAATGGAAGAAGGGAATACAAATTCTTTAAAATGGGGAATCCATAATATTTCATATACAGAAAAGGGACAAAAATGTTAAGAAACCTGCTAGAGAAGAATTTAAATTACTTTCAGGATCAACAGAATAATGTGAGTTTCATCCCCACTCCCACTGCCCTAAAAACAAATAAACTTTGAATATCCCTTTTGGCAAGGTGTGTGAAAATTAGAGAGGTTGGACCAGGGTGAACAACATGGCTGTTATCTAGAATAAAAATTAGAAATAAAGGTCAGAGATCCAAACACCTGTTTGAGATAACATTTTACTATGCCTTAGTTTTACTTCAATCAAATTGTTTAGAAGCCCCTAATCCACAATTATATGTGTGATATCAGATCTGATTTATTTTAATGGAGGAAAAGAGGTAAGGAAAGAGGGTTGGAGAAGTAAAGAATAAACATATTGGAAAACACTAGCATTAAGGCCCTGAAAGTGCTTCCCACTCAAAAAGAAACACTTTGAACACTGAAATTTCTCCTAAAATCAGCCCTGATTACCATGCTCTAAGCAACAGAGCAGGGAGGCATATGAAAGCATTAGCTTCATGTAATTCATAGGGGGTTATTTTCTGGTCTAGTTGGCTTTTCTGTAAAGTTATTGCTATTTCTTATAAAGTACCTCCATTCCATGGTTTTCTTTAATCGTGATATAACTAAATCACATCCAAAGTTGCCTCATCTACCCAAATCTTCTCAAATGGTCCATTAATTTTAGACCAAAGATAAATGGTATAACTTTATAGTTTGGTTATAGAACAGGAAGGCTCATACTTAAGGGAAACATCAAAAGAAACATCAAGTCCCTGAGGTTCTCTCGGAGGAGACCAAGCAGAAGAGCTTAAATGAAGCCTGTGGGGGACAGGCCAGCATGGGAATCCGATACCTGCGGAGTGGGAGCTCAAGATACCTGCAGCAGTTCTCGGCTTCATACCCTAGAGCTCGCTACACAAAATTTAAACAACTGAAGTTTAGGGATGTATGAAGAAGGAGTCTAAGAAGGTGGAAGCAAAAGCAAAGAGAATAACAAGCTGCAGGAAAACCACACCTCATCACCCTCCAAACCAGAGTACACAACCAAGGATGACCTTCCCAAAGCAGAGGTGACTTCCAGGACTTTGCCAGTGGCATCCCTGTTCTCACAAATGTTCTGTTCTTCTACTCTGGCCTCAGCTACATTTATTCTGCTCACCTTGGGAGAAGGTCCATAGAAGAACCAGTCTGGCCACAACATCATGTCTTCATCTTCAACTCCAACTGGGAGGGAAGAAAAAGCCAGTGGGAGGTGGATAATGTACTAAAGATAGAAAGAGGAGCATGAAAGTGAGATTGGAAAAAATAATAACAAAAAGAGGTGGGCTTGGACGAAGTAAACAAGAACAAAAAACAATTAGGGCTGGATTAAGAAAAACCCTGCCTGTGAATTCTATTCAACTATTGAAATCATGTTTCCCAATGTATATAATAATATGAGAGAGATATTCACAATATGATGATCAACTACAAAAGCAGGTTACGAACAGTTTGCAGAGTACCTACTTATTTTTGTAAATATGTCTAAACATATAGAAGTTAGTTTACTTGTATACGAATTATATTAGATATGTGTGAAAAGAGATGGGAATAGAGATGAAGGCCAAAAAACCAAGCAGATGTATCCAAAAAATGCTAGCATGAGTTTATCTTTATATAGTGAGATTATGGGTGATTTTTCTCATTTTTACACTTCTCTATATTTTCCAATTTTGTACAATATATACAATAAGAAGAATAATTAATAAAAACAAGAAAGCTTTGCAACTAGTTCTTTTTCTGTATCTTTTCTCCCAAAACCCAACACATGAAAAACTGTGATCAAAATTGCTTGCACCAATGATTTTGAAGAGAAAGAACAAAATAACACAAAGCATGCATAACAATCATCCCAGTCCTAAAACTGTCTTTACACACCTGATTCTTAATTCCAACCAAGTCCTCCCAAGTTCTCAGTTTCAATAAGAAAAAATAAACATCATGAAAGAGAACATCAAACTCAGACTTCTGACAAGGCAACAGTTAAAATTCATGAGGGTACATTTTGCTGTTAATTGGCTATCCACCATTAGAAACCTGGCTTTTTGATTCAGAATAGTCACAGCAGGTGCCTGCAGATTGGCTAATGAGCTGTCCAGTCACTGGTGAATCCGGCTATTCATCAAGCCCCTGGGTAATCTGAAGGGAACTCAGGATACCTGCAGCAGTTCAAGTGGAAAATGAAATCTGAGCAGCCTCAAAAGGGGAAATGACATCCTGCCCAAGCTGAAAGCATCTGTTCTTTTGGGGTAGATTCATCCAGACTGGTCAAATTGGACTGAGAAGTTAACTAAAATAGAAGGTCTATCATTGCTGGAGTTTGGCAGCTTGCCTTTCCTCCTAGAAAAGCATGCCACTTTAATATCTGCCTCAAGTCACCGTCGACTGCCTTAGAATGGCTTTTGAACCTAGTAAATGGGAATATGAGCTTATTTATATAGAAAACACAGCATGAGGAAAAGGACTACTGAAAAAATAGAACTGGAGTTTGGCGGAGGGAGACAGGTTGTTGGAACTGACAGTACAGTACAGTACAATAATAAGTGATATGGGGGGGGGATCCAATAAGAGAGCAATTATTCAAGTGGGTTTTAATCTGCATCTTCCCACCACCATGCCAGTTTTAGACAGCAGGAGGTATAAAAGGACACCAGAGCTTAGCAATGTCAGCCAACTGTCATCCTGTCAAGAGCGCAGACAAATAGTCACCATGAGAAAATCAATAGCAGTGGGAAAAAGGCTTTCGTTGTACATTTATGATGGATAACACAGCCTGGGTGTAATGCATTGAAACAACTAACTGAGATGATGCAGCCCGCTTCAGTCAATGATTTTCAAGCCTTGGATAGGAGCAGCCGCACTGCTAAAGCATCTGCAGTTGTAGGCACTTGACAGCAGCCATGTCTCTACATCGAAGAATTAATCCAAAGGTTTTCCCTGAAAACTCCAAGTATGGTAGTAGAAAAAAGAATGGAAAGAACCGTCATTACACCATGTCTAAACACCCAAACTACAAAAGTGACTCTTACCATGGATCATCCTCTGCTTCTAGAATTGGAGGAAAGCACAAACACAGTAGTAATCTACCCTTTTACGTAAGTTCCACAGGGTGATGTTTCAGTGAGGAGGTAGACGGCTCTTTTGTTGAACTATGGGGAAAACTGGAACATCAGAGCAGTAATGGTTTTTTCAACCTTCTAGAAACCTTTGGGGAAGCCTAGACTAGGTGCTAAAACCAAGTGAGTTTCCTCCTTTTAATCCAGATCCTGGTAGTCAAGACTTCTGCCTCCATTAGGCAAAGTGAATCTATTGTGGCTAATGAGCTGGTTCCATTCTGAGCCTAGTTTCCCACTTTATTAGGTGGAGAAGGATGATTTGCAGTCACCATCTCCTCTGCCTTGGCCTGGTGATTTTGTCTATCTCCTCTCCTGCCACGGAGGTACTCGTGGGATGTGGTGTCCCAGTCAGAGTTTCTTTCCTACCAGGCAGTTGGTCCGACCCAGGAGGATGGCATCCAAAGCATCTCTAGAGACTAGGGCTTCTGAGAAGACTGGAGACAACAGGGCAGGCAGACCAGTGACAGACACGGGACCCAGAGAAGGACAGCCACAGCCTCACACAGACCCTGATACTGACTCAAGGTGACTCTTGACATACCAGCCAACCCCTCGGTGGATCAGTCCCTCATCTGAAAAATAGCAATGATCTTATCATGATCTTATCTCCCTCAATGGAAGATCAGGGAATCAAATGAAATCAAGAATATGAAAGTACTTTAAAAAATGGTCACTTATAAATTACAGAATTCTAGAAGCACCTTAGAGATCATTTAGTGCAAACCCTTATTATACAGATGAGGAAAGAGTCCCCAAGCAATTAAGTGCTTTGAACAAAGACAAACAGAAGCAGAGCTTCTATACATGTTAAAGCACAATTATTAAAAATTAGTACAATGCCAATGTGACTGAAATATATATTAATAACTTATTTTTCTTACTTCTTAGCACAAAAAGAAGACATATATCTATAGAAATAAAAGGAAATAACCAAAGAGGCCACCAGGTCTGGAATACATAATAAATGGCTTATTACTATTACATTGTAAACATGATAAAATAATATTTTACATTTTCAGTTTTTATGGCCACTGTGTAGGACAGCAAAAAATAAATAAATGAGTAAGACTTACTCATAATCCCTCTCAAGAAAAATATCAGTGTTAACATTATGATAAACATCATTTACCATGAAATTATATTCTACAACCTGTTTTGTAACTTGCTATTTTGAATGAAAAAAACTAAAATTCTATTTTATATCTTCCAACAAAGTAATATCCATGAAACATGTTAATGAGAAATATGAAATAGTAATAAGGTGCTTGGTTTTATGAGAAAAAGAAACCTCCATAAAAGTCTTGATCTATTCTCTAAGGAACAAAAGAATAAATATAGATAGCTCAGGAATAAAAATTTTAAAGTGGTGCCCTGGCTGATCTGGCTCAGTTGGTTGGTTGATGTCCCGTGCACAAAAAGGTTGCTGATTTGACTCCCTTTCAGGGCACATGCCCAAGCTGCGGGCTTGATTCCCATTAGGGGTCATGCAGGAGACAGCTGATTAATGTTTCACTCTCACATACATGTTTCTCTCTCTCTCCCTCTCCCTTCCTCTCTTTCTAAAAGTCAACTTAAAAAAGTCTTTAGGAAAAAAAATACCTAAAAGTGGTTTCTCCAGTTAGTTAAAGGCCATGGAAAAATCCAGTCATGCTAATGTTCCATGCTAAGTCAAGATCTGTTCTGTTGTAAGCAACAAAATGATTTTCTGAGAGAAGTGATTTCTGTTGTACTTACAATCTATTTCCAAAGCAGTCACTGATGCAGCAGCTCCTACCCTGAGTTGCAAAATTGAGATATTGTAACTTTCAATATTCACCTGTCTCAACCCCCTGTTCCTCCATCCCTCTTTTGAACCAAAGGTCAGTTTTATAAGAATATATCTTTTATGTTAATGATATTCCTGTGACCAAGAGTTTTTACGCCTCACATATCCTTCCTCTCAGAATGGGGGCTCATTCTACTTAAAGTCCCTTAAGTGCAAGCTTTATTATAGAGTGCTGCTTCAGAGGACTAAAATTCACCTTAAAGAGTGAAATTCAAAGTTGATCATGTCTCATTGCTTGTTCTGAGATGTTAAAGTTGGCAGTTGCACATAGATCATTCAGATTCAATTTGGATAAAACCAGTCCTGCTGAAGTAGCTCTGATTTTCAGATACAAACCCACTGGAAACCTAAATTGCCTCTGCCTAATTGCCAAAAAAGAAAACCCAAGAAGTTCAAGTAGTTACTCCCTTACCTGTCCTTGCCCTAACCTCCAGTGATCTTTCTGAACCACAGAATTTTCTAAGATCCCATCATCATGACCACCTATCTTGCTAGGTCCTTCTGTTTTATTAAAAATATTATTTTTGTCATCCCAGGCAAACATGTTGAAGAGAAGCAGAATTCACAATCATTGGCCCTGAAAGCATTGTACAAAAGCAGCACCTTGCAACAAAGTTTTTAGGGTTATTAAAAGATTCAACAATAATGATAATAAATTTTCTAAAGGATATTTGAAAGAAGTTGATAAAAAGCCATTATAAAAAGCCATATGAAAAGAAGACAGTGAAATGCATAAACAAGGATCTTAAAAGTTAGTGCTTGTCAGGGGTCGGCAAACTGTGGCTCGGCAAACCACGGCTCGCGAGGCACATGCAGCTCTTTGGCCCCTTGAGTGTGGCCCTTCCACAAAATACCGGCTCTTCCACAGGATACCGACTTCTGCGCATGGGCCACGAAGTTTCAATCGCACTGTACTGCGCGCCCCCACGTGGTAGTTTGTGGAAGAGCCACACTGAAGGGGCCAAAGAGCCACGTGTGGCTCGCGAGCCACGGTTTGCCGACCACGGCTTTATAGCACGCACCTCCTCACCAACTTCCAGTACGTGTTGGCCCATCCCCACTAACCCATCCAGGCACAAGGTCTCTCCCTGTGATCTTTCTCTATTTCTACTCTGCATTTTCCCCTACAAAGCTGAAGTTGGCCTTCAATGGTCTAAAATTCAAACATGGTTCAGCTTTCAAGAAAGTGTAAATTTTCTGATAATTTTTAAAACATCATACCTTGAATAAAGTGAAGTGTTTCCCTTTGTAGGAAAATTATTTCCAGGTTCAGGATTTGTTGGGAATGTTAGTCTATAACTTTTGACCACATAACAAAAACTTCAACTCCTTAAATCGCTCTCATTCCTAGATGTTATATATTAATACATGGACAAACAATGGAAATCCATATTTAACCATTTCAGTGGTCAATGCAGATCTCTGGATGATCCATCTGGCAATTCAAGTACAGCATAAATGGTGAACAGAGTCTTTTCTGTAAGTCTGGCATGTTGAGCCATGGCTAACTCTAGATTCTTACACTAAACTCAGCCCAGAAGTACTTTCAATCAATGAGACTGCTCCTTAGCTGGATTTATAGAATACATGCACTTTAACTGTAAGACAAGACATACAATCCACATTGTGTAATATTTTCAACATTAAGATATATTCAGAGTAGTAGAGTGAGAGGGGCATGAGCTTTGGAAGCAGTTCAGAACTTGGATGGAAACAAAGTTCTTCCATCATAGGCCACATGGACTTGAGCAAGCCCAATATCACTGAAGTTCAAATTCCTCATATAATATTAGAGTAATGATCATTATATTTCACAAAATGTTTGCATGGATTAGAGATAATGTATATAAAATGCTCACCATGAAATGTTTAGCCTATAGTAGAAGCCATACATATAGAGTAGACTTCTATAGCTAGCAGTAATGATAATGGTGTAGATTTTACCCTCAACATAGTGTACATTTCAATCCACATTTAGAAGTAAAGTGTAAAGATCTCTGGGAGCCTTCACTGTGCACTTATTTTACTTATTCATAGTTAACTTATTCAAGATTAGATGTAATTATCTAATTACCTGACTGTTTCCTGAAACCATACTTTAAAAAGGGAAAGAATAAAGACCAGTAGTTTCATGAAAGGGTAAGGGGAGAGAAACAGAAGGAAATAGGACTCAGAAAATAAATAACTGAGAACACAAAAACATATTTGCCCCTCTATATCATCATGTCCTAGAGGATTGTTCTCACAAAACCCAGAGCTCCCGGGGTAGAGATAAATCCCCCAGCAGTGTGTGGCACCTGACAAGTACTCAATAAAAATGTGTTGACAGATGGAGATTATATTTATGTTCATGTGACCATTATCATAGAGAGTATATGGGTCACTGTAAGAGAAGTCATTTTCAAAAGTCTACATAAATACATTGTGTAAATCTAAAAAAGCCCAAGTCTTAAAATTTCAAAGATTGCTGCTATCAAAAATTTATACTATTGCTTTAAAAATATTTTTTAATTTTATTGATTTCAGAGAGGAAGGGAGAGGGAAAGAGAGATAGAAACATCAATGATGAAAAAAAATCATTGATCGGTTGCCTCCTGCACGCCTCCTACTGGGGAATCCAGCCTGTAACCTGGGATATGCCCTGACCAGGAATCAAATCAGTGACCTCTTGTTTCCTGGATCACCGTTCATCCACTGGGCCATTCCAGCCAGACTAAAAAAAAAATGTTTAAGGTGTTCTCTTTTTTCTTTGTATGATATGGAATTATAAAAAAATGACATAATTTTTCTACATTTTAATATTTATTTTTTCTATATCTTAAAGATACTTGAGATGTAAACATTTACTTTTAGGTGAAGTTTGAATTTGTAAGTTTTAAAAAACAAGCATTTCAACATGAGCATTTAGTTAAAAACAAGATTATTAGATCAATGTCGTGAAGAGAAATAGTCTTAAAACCAAAGATAAAATGTAACAGCCTTTAAACATTGATTAATTGCCTTATCCATTTTTCCAGAAATAGAAGGAAATGATATAAATTCTTCTATATGAAAACACCTTTCCAGAGTGTTTTATCTCAGGTAATTTTTACACTAACACAGCTAAAATTATAGCTCAAATCTAAGAATTAAAATTATCATGATGGCATAACTACTAGGGAAAATTGTAACAAAGAAAGAAAGAATATCATCAATAGATCAACTGCAAACAACAAGGAAACTTAACCCAAAACCTTGAACCTTCTCTATCTAAGGCCCGTGTTATCTCTGAGGCTTCCAGGGAAAGTGCAGGACCTGAGGTGTGGAGAAGCATCCCAGGCCATATAGCCCTGATCAATGGTGACTAACAATGAGTAGCAGGACATGGGACATATCATTGGTTACACGACACCAGTTCAAAATAAAAAACTAAACAAAAGATTTTCTATTCATGGACTCACAGAGATTATGAGACATATGAAAATAAAAGCAGACTGTGGCAAGCATGGCTTTTATCTAATGGTCAGCATTTTTAGAGAAGAAGCTTTCAAAAATAAAATTGAAATGGGCTTTAAATTTTTGAACTGATTTTAAATCCTCTTCAACTTCTCTAAATTCATCTGCATAACCACTTTAGAAGAAACTCTAAGTTAATATTATTCTTTCTTGGCCATTTGCTAAGACTGTTGACTGACTTTATTTGTAACGTTCTGGCCAACTTCAAGATTTGATTTTATACACCATCCTCTACATTATATGCTGGGAGGGTTTATGTTTATCATTTATCTGACAATCTCTATGTTTGTTTTAAAAATTTTAGTGAAAATAATATTAAAACATGGTACAAATCACTTTCCTTCTTTTGCTTCATTTAAATAGGGTATAGACAAATCGCAATTTCTTTTCTCTTTTTGATTTTTGTGTAATTTATTTCACAACTAAATGCCCAATAAACTTTATTAATTAACTGCATACAAATTACAGACATCCCTAAAGAATGCAATCAATAACACTGATAGCATGAGATGCCCGAGAAACTTGGAATTGGCCTCAAAATAAATCGCAGTGCTTGGTCATAAATTTCTGGAAGAAAATAGGCAGATTACCCAGTGACTCCTTTCTTCTAAGAAAGTCTCTATTTATGATTAATCACTTTAAATCTAAAAGTTCTAAATTGGGAATGGTTGCTATCTTGTTACTGGTCATCATACTAACCAACTGGTCCTGTTTACAACCTGACATCGGTGAACTTCCAACAAGACTAAAGATGCTAGACTGAAAATTCAGCCTTTTAATACATGGGCTAAATGCCCTGGCAAAGGTTAATTCCAGCTCCCTACTCACCCCCCCTCACTTAGCTTATATATCTGCTGCCTTACACTCATGCTTTTACAAAATTAAGGATATAAAGAGCTGACGATATAAGAAAGTCTGCAAGAAGATTAGGGAAACTCAGGAAATTAGTGTCCTAAGGGGAGCTATAATAAAAGCCTAAGTTGAAAATATCTCAGAACAGATAGGCAGCATCTGTAAATCATATGCCAATTACATGAGAATGTGCGTGATATGGCCTCAGGGAGATTCTGGAAGAGGCCTCACCACCTGATGTTTCCATAGGTCCTCATTTAGCAGTTTTTAGCTACTAATACCCTTTCACAGACCTATAAAATCCATTGACCTTTTAAACCAGATGTGAGTTAAACTTGGCCATACTAGAGGAGGCCCCAAGTAGTCACAGACTGCCATAGGAAGTAAATGTACTTTACAATAGGGTTTTGCAGGACTCATACCCAAATAATAAAAAACATTCACTCAACGCTAAGTGTCAGGCAGTGTGCTGAGTGTTTTGTATTTCTCTCATTTACATTCTTCATCCTTAAAACAGCCCCAAGGGAGCTATTATCTCCATTTTACAAACGTGGAAACTACTATAGTTTAGAAAGATTAAGGGAAAGGTCCCAGGTTACATAGTGGGAAAGGTCGCCTTTGAATCAACCCTAATGACTCCAGTTCCTGGGCTCATTACCACCACTCTGCAGCACCTCCCTCACACATAACTGGGGGAACAAATGGGCTAGCAAACAAAGGACCAGGTCTCAGTATCTCTGAAGTTTTTCTAGGTCTAAAAACTTTTTAATGGGTAATAGGAATAATATCACAGGAAATCAGATAAAAGGATTTTCACACCTCATCTTCCTTAATAATATATTAAAAACTAAGAATATGTGAATTCATAATGTCCCCTCGAATCTTTATCTAGATGTGAAGCTAAAGAAAAATGAAACATAAAGGGATCAGAACTCCAGCAAATGCTGCAGACACCTTTATTCTCCCAGTCCACATTTTATTTTTCTATTCATAAAAATTCATAATTAAAATTGCAAAGAGCAGCCTAATCTGTTCCCTCATTTTAGTGCTTCCATACATCACTGGTTCTGCTGACCTAATAAAAAGAGCTCATCTTTCCCATATCAATTGATGAACCAAATTACTAATTAGCTGGTATTCATTTTGTATATAGACGAGGGTTGTATTTCATACATCAACTCTAGGAGCGGCTTCATGCCTTTTTCAACAGTTAACAAAGCAAAATTAAAAAAAAAAAACATTCAACAAACTCCCTGACACTGTGATGGTCTTGGTCTTGACTTCCTCTAAGTCTGTGATGGCAAACCTTTTGAGCTCTGTGTGTCAGCATTTTGAAAAACCCTAACTTAACTCTGGTGCCGTGTCACATATAGAAATTTTTTATCTTTGCAACCATAGTAAAACAAAGACTTATATTTTTGATATTTATTTTATATATTTAAATGCCATTTAACAAAGAAAAATCAACCAAAAAAATGAGTTTGCCTGTCACCTCTGACACGCATGTCATAGGTTCGCCATCACTGCTCTAAGTCATTCTTTTACATTTTCTTACCACTTTTCAAGATATGAAAATCAGGGAAGGTCAAGAGAGGCCAACAGTACCAAATCCCCTTTCACTGTTTCCCATTTTTCATAGATCGTTTCATTAGAAATGACCTGGGTGAACAGAAGCAAGTCAAGGAATAGCCTCAAGATTCCCCTACACACCTAAGAACCACCCATTGAGATTGCCCTGTCCACTCCATAGGAGACTGTGGAGTGGATGGGGACCGCGAGGAATTCTCACCTTCCTCTTTAAGGCTGAGAGAGAGCAGTCTCCAGTTTTGTTACTAATGCGCCAACACCATCACGTCTGCTCAGGGGGGCTGCTGAAATCCCCACGGGAGTCTCAGCGTGTGACATGAAGCCAGCTACTGCTAAGTGAGGTCTAGGGAATAATTAGAAAGCAGGCATTTTGACTTTTAAATATTCTACTGTCTTTAAGTAGTTTAAATAATTCCTAAGCATACGTGCCGCTGGGGAGAGCAGGGTGTCAGCAGCAGAATGGATGTTGTTGCTAACAGCCAACAGCTGGAAAGGGACTGTGACAATGCCCCCTGCTTTGCAATACTTTCCTGGTAACCTGCACCGCACTGGGTCCGGAGTCTAATAGCACAATACGGGAAATGAGAGCTCATCCATCTACTTGTCAGGGCCACTGCAGGCATCCCACATACAAGCCTGCCCAGCTCGCCCCGGGCGGAGCTGGACCATGACCTAAAAGGAAGCCTTTCAGGGGTGCGAGGCCTTTTATGGTAATTAATCCTCCAGGAGACACAATCCCCAATGTCACCTGAGCACACCGGAGTAAGTAGGAAATTCCACCGTTCTAAATTCCTTATATAGATCACACTGAAATGGGGCTATATAAGAAAGTCTAAAGCAGTGGTTCTCAATCTGTGGGTCGCGACCCCTTTGGCGGTCGAACGACCCTTTCACAGGGGTCGCCTAAGACCATCCTGCATATCAGATATTTACATTACAATTCATAACAGTAGCAACATTACAGTTATGAAGTAGCAACAACATGAGGAACTGTGTTTAAAGGGCCAGAAGGTTGAGAACCACTGGAAAGGAAAACCTGTAAGTATTTCTGTAAGGATGCCTTAATAGTCCTCTGGGTGTGTTCACTGGGTTTCACTCATGCTTTTCCATCAAACAAAAACCTCCCTGTGCAATTAAAAACTTTTGGATTTTGGGAAGACCTCCTGGGCTGTATCTTTTCCTGTTATAAGTGCCAGCATTCCTAATGAGAGCTTCTTCCCCGACCCCCTGCTCCACCCGCCATTCCAGCATCTACATCCACCTCTTAATTGGTCTCCAAGTCTCCTTCTCTCCCATCTGGCCTATATCACACTGCCAGATAATTTCCCAAAGTACACTTTGATCATATCCCTCCCAAACTCAAAAAATATCAACAGTCCAAAGTCTAAACTACTTGGGCTAACTTTAGGGCCCTCCAGAATATGTGCATATGAATAATCCTTGGCACCGAATGGCACCAGCCTAATGAGCAGTTCACTCACTATATGAATTCTCAGGAGACTTCCACAGGAGCTGCCAAGGACAGTCTTCAAGGATAAGGAAACCGCATGCACTACATATCTACTACGTGCCTTTCACTCCACTAAACTCTTGGACAATCATCATTTCATGTTTTTATTCTAGATTTTAATAAATGAGAAAAATCCTGTCGCAATAACTTTCCCAGGTCATCTGAACAGAACTAGGACTTAAATCTAGCTCTGTTTGATGCCTATCATAAAACAAGTCACATTATTTCAAAAGTCCTCATGGATACAAAGTACGGTTTTCATATAAGGAAAATTAGCTCTGGCCGCAAATCTGTAAGAACACCACATAAGGGACCGGCCTTTGAATTGTCCCTATTTTTAAGGGATGGGTAAGGCATCAACAGGTAAGTGGTAGGTGTGGAGGGAAACAGCTTGAGCATGTTTAGGGATTAGAGACTAGAGCCATTAGTATGGTTAAATATCAGTAAGTTGCTTTGGGTTCATGGAGAGGACAAGGATAGTGGGTTAAAATAGACTGAAAGACAGAAATTGTGAAGAGCTTTGAAAGCCTGGCTGAGAAGTCTGAACTTTCACTGTGGGCAACAGGCAGTTATCAAATACTTTTTAAAAGATGCATAATAACTCATTCGATTTATAGAAAGAAAAATTACCTGAACAGTGAGATCGATGGATTGAAGAGGCAAGAGGTCACAGTTAAGGCAGTTAGGAAATGTTCTACCAAAAGATATAAAGAAAATATCTATTGAGGGCTAAGAAAGGAGGAGATTAAATTGATTATTTAATGGAATTGCTAAGATATGAAACCTGATTCGTTTTGGGGGAGGAAAAAAGGGAGGAATTAAGAGCTCTGAGAATTGTCAAACCTGATTATGTAAGAACATGAAGAGTAACTAAGGTGGAAAAGAAAGAGGAGAAAAGTTTCTGGGAATACTGTTGTTAGCAAAAGACAAGGCTAGAAATATGAATATGGAACTCCAGAAAAGGTCCAAATGGCAGAGGGTAAAGGTGCTGATATGGAGCAGTAGAAAAAATAAAATAATAATAACACTCAACTTTTATTGGTTGCCTATTTTCTGCCAGGTACTGTGCAAAACCTCATTACACTCTCATTTAGTCCTGAAAACCCCCAGTTTACAGATGAAGAAACTGAAGTTTAGAAAGCTGGAGTCACTAACCCAAAAAGGGACATAAAAAAGTCCATAGAAAAAGAAATTCAGTTGGCTCTAAGCACATGAAAGGTAGTCAAACTAAGTCAAAATTAAATAAATGCAAATAATAAAAAAGTTACTATGTGAGAAATAGCTCTCATATTTTGTTTGTGCAAATATAATTTGGAACAAAAATTTTGGAGGACAATTGGGAAATATCTACCATAATTTTAAATTTACATGCCTTTTGGCCAATTCCACATCTAAGAATTTGCAGTATTGTTATATTTGCACATGAAAGCATAAGAGAGAGAAGGAGAGAGGGAGGGAGGGAGGGAGGGAGAGAGAGAAAGAGAGAGACTGTGTTACTCTCAAAGTTAGCAAAAATAAATAAAGCTATTTAGATGGGAGAAATTCAATGACCTATATAATACTATCTATTTCAAATTAATGATGGACCTTGTAGTTGTGTACAAGGTCTTCCTTTGTTTTCTAGGCTCCTTAATTATTTTCATTTGCCTTTTCTATTTTTCTTCCTCTCCGTTAGAACCTGGTAGTACCTAAGTTACTCTTTATTCAACTGGGGAGAGAGAGAGAGAGAGAGAGAGAGAGAGAGAGAGAGAGAGAACTGGAGAGTAAGAAAGGGATTTGTGCCAACTGGCACTTCTGCCTGATCATGTCATGTGAGAGAGGAAGGATGAAGAACTGAAAATTGAACATTTAGACAGTAAATGCTGGGGAACAGAGTCCACTCTCCAAATGTTCTTCTCTCAGCAACCTAATGCTGAGCTTATCTCCAAGTAACTCTCAGATTTAGATTTTTGTGTTTTTCTCAGGCCTCTAAATAGACAATAGCAACATTTTTACTAATTTCAGTACTCTGTCCACAGTATAAGCCAGTCATTTTTAATACCTAATATTGAAAAAAAAGTGCTGAGACACAAATTCGAGAATGTCTGGTTCAAACTCATGCTGTTTTGCTTTCCACTTCCCATTATGCCAGGAGTCAAAACAAACAAACAAACAAACAAACAAACAAACAAACAAACAGCCTTAAGTACAAAAAGCAAAATCCATTCAAAACTTTCATCTGGAAAGATCAGTGCTAGGCATGTCCAATGGTCAATGCAAGGTTGATGCCTGTTGATCCCCTTCTATTACTAATGGAACAGATCTGCTTTAGGAAACTCCTAGGCAAAATGTCACACAAAGAGGAATCGATTTTGCTATCAAGGCTCAAACACTTCGATTTGCACACTACTGCTTGACTTTTTAAATATAGATTCTTAATAGAACTAGATCAAAACAACAACTGGATGGACAAGAAAAGGTAGTTTCTCTTTACCTTCATCTTCCTTTAGAATGGGAAGTCAGTGGCCATTAGGGAGAATAAATAAAAAAGAACAGAGAAACAAACTGACAAATGATAAATGAAATTAATTAAATTTTAACTTCAAAAATTTAGGCTGGGTACAAAAATGATATATCATTCTTATATTCATTCTTATATTTGTAAATAAGATATTTGTTAAGTTCCTCTTAAATGCAAATAAACTTTTGATCTACTGATCTGAACAAAAGAAACAGAGGACCTAACAAGAAAAACAAGAATGGTTACACACTTAACTGTAATCCTAAGGGAAGCCATTCATTTTATTAAACTCTGTGGGTCATATGGCATAGCTCAGTCTGGCTAGGCTTCCATACTTTATATACTCATGGTTGCTTTCATTTTCAAGGGATCTTCCGCACTATATCATTCATTCACGAATTCATTCATGCAAGAAATATGTATTGCCTATCTAGCTCTATATTGCTGTCTGTCATTCTCTTCACAGACATAAACTTCATAATGGGATTTGTATCTACTACCCATCCTTACTCTTTCCCCTTAAATGTCCCTTACCTTTTCCACTCTATTTGGATATTTTTACTCCCTAATCTCACAGTTTCTTCCAGCCATTAGAACCCACAGTGGACCGGTTTAAAAACTGGAATCAAAGCTGAAGGCATTAGTAGGGGGAAGTACTGCCCACATTTGCATTAATATTTCTAGAAGGAAGAAGATGGCAGGGAAGTGCACGACTGCACATTTTCCTAAAAATGCAGTTTAACATTTCAAAACTCTGGCACTCAAAGTTGTTTTCACTGTTGCTGAAACTGTAATTAAACTATTGGGCAATTTGATTAATTTTGTGTTTTATAACAAAAGTCCATGATTCTGCCTAAATATAGTTAAATTAATGGAATATTAATCGGTTTGTCACATCTCCAATCTGTGAAGGGTATTTGGCTTTAATTTGGAAAATCCAGTAAAGTCTCCACATGATAAAATTAATCATCCTTCCCTCATATCATTTCATCTAGAATTCAGGTAAAAATAAGTAATTTTATGTCCTCATTAACCACTTTGCCTAAAAAATACTAAAATTGTTAGATAAGCATTAAATTATTAGACCTCAGAGACAACCCAAGATGTTCATTAAGTTAAATTCTTCTGTTGAGGGGGGAGGGGGGAATCAGCATAAAAAAACTAGTATATGGAAAGGACACTGTTTTGTGTGATTATCAGTTTATGGATAAGAATCTCCCAAAGACAATCAATTTATAAATTTAATTTAAGAAAAAATGGGAATCATTTGCTTCTTCTCAAAATTGTCCCCAAATTCCATTCCCAGGCCAGAAAGTGTCTTTTCAAAAGGAGTATAAACTGGTCCCTTCCATCAAGATTACTTCAACCTGCTAAATTTGCAATGTTTCACTCATAATTTCTACTCCACTAAATTATTATAACAACTCTCTCTCTCTCATTTATTACATCTTATTCTTTTCACCAACCCTGTTAAATATCATCATTTCACAGAGACTTGGGGAAGCTGAGTAAGCCTGAGAACAGTTTAGTGTGGGAGAAATATTGAGGATTTGATGTCAGGAGTTTAGGATTCTCTTACTTATTCCTCCTGTAACTAGCTATGTTCCTGAACTAGTCACTTTATTCTTCAGCTCGTTTTCCTTAGCATTAAAATGAGGGGCTAGTGTAAGTTAGTGCATTTCAAGCTCTAAATTCTAAGGCTTGCCCAAGACCGAGAGAATCAGAATTAGGTCTTCAGTTACTCATCTGGTCCTCTCTCCACTGCTCAATAAACCTAAAAATAAAAGATTCTGCATGTTCTCTGGAACACCTTCATCTTTTCACATCAGCACAGTCCTACAGACCATGAAGGAAAAAGAGAAATCGTTTTAGACATCAATTCATTAGGACCACTATATTATTTTTGTGGGCCAGCATATATATATATATATATATATATATATAAATTCAATTAAAATAGGCCTCAAGTAATTAAATAAAAACATTTAGTATAACATCATTAAGAATTGCTCTGGAACCTGGCTGAGGTCTTGGACTAGCTGTCTGAATTTAAGCAAGTAAGTGAACTGGAATTGGTCTGAATAATTTATAGCTCTAAAATTCTAATCAATGGCAACAAAGATGATGGAAATGCCTATCTTAGTCTTCAGACACACACACACACACACACACACACACACACACACACACGGTGGGGAGTGTTGGAAATAGCCTGCACCTAGTGTTTGCCAGAAGACTGAGAAGCAAGGGATAGATATGGGAGTACTTCATATGGCCCCTCACTGAGAACTCAATCCGAAGAAATGCTGAGGAAATCTCAAGTATGAGCAATGGGGGAGAGTGCCAGCAGCTAAGAGATCTAATGGACCAATGAAATTGTTTGCCTGCCTTCTGAGGCTCCTTTCAACTGTGTTGTTGTTGTTTCTAAAGAAAAACTTGGTGAGAATTAAGGCAATAAAAAGCACCCTACCAATACAAAATGTGGTGTGTGACTAGACCCTCCATTCTTCAACTATGCTAAGAATGCGGGCCTCTATGCCAAGCTGTCATGGGCTCCCTGACTCTAAACTGCCTAGCTTGACAAATGCTCTCTCCATCGGGGTACCAATTCTGATTCAGCATATACCAGTCACAGATTGCACCTGTCGGTTGTTTCTTTCCCCCATTTAAGAAGAGGCTCTAGAACTGCCTAAGAAAATTTAACGACTTAGAACAGAGAAATAGATATTTGTTTCATTCGCATCAGTTGCCAGCTGTTGTACAATGGTTGCACAGTAAAGAGCATTTCTTTATTCCCACTAGAAATTAAGTAGTAACGCCAAGAAGTAATGCCTCTTCCATAACTGAAGAGTTTAAAAATACTGCTTAAAATGCAAGAAACCCATAGCTCCCACAAAGTGTTTTTTTTATGTCAAACTATTTTATTACATCATAGGGGAACTTAAAACCTCTGATGTTTATAAGCAAACAAAATTATTCTAAATTCTCAAGTATAAAAAATAAGATTTGATTAACTAACTAGAGAAAGACCAAATTATCTTTATATTGACCCTATAGAAAATGATGTTTTAAATCTGTGGTTATATGAAGAGATAATAAAAGACTATGCTGGAAAAATATTTTAAAGTATATAGATGAATATTCTATAATATCGTGTAATTATATAAAATATTAACTTGAGAATATTATCCTAAGTGAAGTAAGTCAGAAACAGCTAAGAATCATATCATTTCACTCATATGTCAGAAAAATTGAAACTCGTGAACACAAATGGCAGTGTGGTAACTGCCAGAAGGAAGGGGGTAGGGGAAGAAGGGGGCCCTAATATATGGTGCCAGGAGAAGATTTGACTTTGGGTAGTGAGCACACACTGCAATATACAGATCTTGTAACATACAAACCCACACCTGAAACCCATATGATCATATTGATCAATGTCACCCCAATAAATTTAATTTAAAAAACTCAAAGTAAGGGAAAATATTAATTAAAATGTTGCATTATTTTTCTATTTAAATATTTGTAATTTTACATTAATGTAGTTTCCTGAGAATATAATATTATTCATGACATTTATGTTCCTAGCCTAAACAACAAATGCAAAGTAAATTATCTATTTATTATGTCACAATTAACACTGGAGAAATTTAGTGGCAGAACTATCATATTCTTAACTCTTATCTTGTTAGTTTTTCTTTGTTAATCATATTCTCCACAGATTCTGAATAATACTAATAGGTGTAGTTTAGTAATTCCAGTACAGCTTTCAGAAATGATTAGCTTTATTTTTGCATTACAATCATACACATTAATAGGGGCTTTATAATGGCCCCCAACTCCTGTCTTCCAATTGCTTAACCCCAAATTCTTTTTTTATTAAATTGACTGGGGTGACATTGGTCAACATGGACATATAGGTTTTAGGTGTGGGTTTCTATGTTACAAAATCTGTATATTGCACCATGTGCCCACTACCCAAAGTCAAATTTTCTCCTGTCATCTTATTTAGGACCCTCTTTTCCCCAAAAATTCTTAGCAAAATTATTTTCTTATCCCTTTCTCTAGTTCCTTCATCTGGTCCATCAGCAGTGTTTGGAAGTATACGTAAGATAATGTGCCACCATTTTGACAACTTAATATTGTTTGAGAGTTAGAGAGATTTTTGTAGACAGTGATAGGGAGAGCGGTGTGAACTAAGTTAGAAATCATTGGCAGATAAATTGAGGATACAAATCAAAAGAAAAAGGTTGCTTTCACCAAGCTGAACCTTAATAAGTGAATAGATATAAAAGGACAACCATGACTTATATTATGTCTCATAAAGACAAAAATTGGTTTCCTTTTGAAGCTAATTTAATATACCCTGTGAATTTGTTTGGAAAAATCAACTACTTTTATTTTTGTTGGGTTTTCTGCTCAAAATCAAATAGACCAGAACAAAAGTTATGCTTGCAAGCCTGTCGAATTCCTCTTCCACCATGATTCACTGACCCCTGGAATGCCATGTCTGGCCTGGAAGAGAAGCAGATGCCATTCCAATAAGACCTTTGTTTCCTTGAACCTGCTTCTCCATTTATCATTTTTGTCACATGCTGAGCACACACAGCCACTTGGACCAGACTCAAGGTCCCACAGCCTCTGTGAATTCTAAAGAGATGGGCAGATTATTTCATGAAACTGCTCAAGCTACAGCGACCTTGGCATTAAGAAATAATGATGAACTATCACAATTACTCATTATTTATTACTCCCAAATCAGAGATCAATGAGTTAATCAACTACCAACAGGATGAACTGAATTCTTTATCTCCCTTAAAAACATAGGTTTCAGTGAGATCCTCCTAAGTAAATATATTAGGCTTTCACCCCTATGTTTACAGAAAATGGTAAAAATAGTATGAAATCATGTGGCTCTTAATTTCCCTTCATGGCAAAATAAAAATCGGTAGCATTCTAACTCCAACATGTGTAACCCAGGTAAGATATTTAACTAGCCTGTGCCTCAGCTTCACACTTATACAATAACTTACCAACACCTAGCTTCCCTCCTTCCCATTTCAGAGCAGAAGCTACATCTAGAAAAATGCCTGATGACTTCATAAGAGTGGTGGGTACCATTTCAAAGAATCATCCTGTTTTGTAGGGGTCAGCAAATCAACAACTAGAAAAAAAATAGCTCTTGGGACAAATGGGAAAAAAAAACCTGCATCTCATATTTGGTTTGAATGAATAAAGGCACACCAATATGCATTATAACAAACCACTTAATATTTTATAGGTTAGTGGCTTCCAACACCATCTGATATTGAATATTGGCCCAAATACTTTTGGGAGAAGTGACAAAAAGTGGACGCTGATAAGCATCAGGCAATTTCCTCCCATCGTGTGCTCACAAACGGCTTGTGAATGTTAAAATCCCGGGCTGGAACATTGCTCACATTCTGATCCTTTCTGGGAAGTGCCATTCTCTCCAGACAGTAAATGGCAACCCAGGCCACAAGGCTGTGCAGATGGTGTACAGAAAAAAGGGAAGTCTGTTCTCATTGTGAGCACAAATGCCCTGGCCTGGAAATAAAGCTTTACCTTTCACCCTTCTGCTAAAGCTTAACAGCCCTGATTTCCATTAAAAGATCCACTCATTTCCTTTTTCAATGGCACCACAAAGAAAAATAGGACCAGAGATTACTCACCAAGACACAATATACTGTACATCAATTTTCTTCATGCATGGAATATTATGCCAGCTGATTGAAGTCTCAGGATTAGTCTTTTAAAGTGGCCACAAGTTGATCTTTAATTTGAGCCAATTTATTTTCTTTTCAGCCTTATACTACAGTTCTGCAGTTGCAGCGTTATCCTCTTTTGTTAAGTTTACATATAAGAGAACTAACAATATAGTTTTCATGGAATAATTCATTGATTCATGTGGAGTCTTATGGAAAGTAATGGCATGGCACATACCATTGCAAGCTTACCTCTGATCATTTGAGACACAAACGCCCAGCCCTGTGGTCCATGATTCACTCACTGCATAGTGCATGGCAACTCAAGTGATAAAATTAGCAGCATAAGTGAGATTTCTATTTTTTTAAATGTCCCGTCTTTTGCATTTACCAAAGGGGGTAAAAAAGACTTCTATACACTCTCTTCATATCTCCATTTTCTGTCGCTGAAACACAACTTACCATGAGCACATAAATAAAATGCAGTGGCTTTTAAGAAAGATGACTGTCTAGCTGTAATAATCCCCAAGAATGGAGAAATTCATGATTGACAAAAAGTATTATATTGCTCATTAGAAATGTGAACTCTGGTTTGAATATTGGGATTCCAATGAACGCTGATTGCTAGGAACATTGGCTCATCCTTTCTACCCTTACCATGAATTGGCAATGTTTCTCTAGGAACATTTCTTTTTTTGCATTCATTCTTAATTTTGAGTATATCCTAGATAGAGTGAGAAGTAGAGTAGGGGTCAGAAAAAGGAGCTAGTGACCAAAACACATCATCAGAGGATCTTCTCCATTCTCCTCCATGAATGGTCCTAATTCTACCACTTCCCCAGTCATTAGATGCCAAATGTGGAAAAGAACCAAGAGCTGGGCAAAGATGAAGAATTGTGTTGCGAAGGAAATGTGATGCACAATGCAGAGGAAATGCTTTGTCCCAGAACTTGTAGTGGTTAAAATTGATCATCCTCTCTAAACTCTAAACACCTAAGACATAGAAAATCACCTATTATTTCAGCCAGATCTCATTGTTCACTGGCAATCTGCCATGTTCCAAAGGCAGTCCTCTGACTTTTTCTTTCAAAATTATGTATAAGGCATATGTTAGAAAAGTCATTCCCTTTTGGAACTCACTACTACCAATATCAAGATAGTCTTCAGAACAATTATAACGTACACAATTCAGAAATTCCTCACCTAAGAAAGTTTAATCAATAAAACATTGAATTTCTTAAAGCAAATGGTTCTTTATGGCTCATAATTAAGAGCATATTTGCCCATTTATATACTTAGAAAATCAACCTCACTGCAGAATGCCCTGTTTGGAACATATAGCCATCTTCAAAAACAATGAGATATTTCCATAAATATTTGATGTTTGCACATGGTTTGTTTTTGTTCTTTGAGGGTTTTTTTCCCTTTGGTCTCTTTCCTGCTGATTAAAATATTTAGAATCACTTTCAGATGTTGAGTGACTAAGAAGGCAGGAGCTCATGTCAACTATTCAGCTCATTGGAAAGGTAATATTTTATTATAATATTTTAAATACAGAATAGATAAAAATACTAAATGTTTTTCTCTCCCTCTCCTCCTCCTCCTCGTCCTCCTCTTCCTTCTTTCTCTCTTTCTCTCTTCACTCTCTCTCTCTTTCTTTCATTCTATAGAAAGAAAAAATATATTTGAAAATAAATATATTTTTTCTATCTTTTAGTCCATTTCAGATTCCAGGCTGGAGTAAAATTCCTGGCATGGTATAATAACTTTTTTCTTCCTTCTCAGCACTGGCCTTGGCAATGATGTTTTGTATATGACACCAAATCACAAGGAACAAAAGCAAAAATCAACAAGTGGGACTACACTGAATTGAAAAGCTTCTGCACAGCAAAAGAAACCATCAAAAAATGAAAGGCAATCTATGGAATGGAAGAATATGTTTACAAACCATATATCAGATAAGGGGTGAATATTCAAAATATACAAGGAACTCATACAACTCAATAGCAAAAAACAATCTGATTTTTAAATTAGCAGAGGACTTAGATAGACATTTTCCCAAAGAAGACATACAAATGGCTAACAGGTATATGAAAAGGTGTTCACTATCACTAATCATCAGATAAATGTAAATCAAAATCACCTCACACATGTTTGAATAGCTAGTATCAAAAAAAGAATAAATGCTCATGAGGATATGGAAAAAGGGGAGCCATGGTTCACTGTTGGTGAGAATATAAATTGGTACAACCACTATAAAAAATAGTATGGTGGTTCCTCGAAAAATTAAAGGTAAAATTATCACATGATCTAGCAATCCCACTTCTGGGTACATATTTGAAAGACATGAAACACTAACTTGAAAAGATATTTGCAGCCCCATATTTATTGCAGCATTATTTACAATAACCAAGATACGGAAACAACCTAAGTGTCTATCAGTGGATGAACAAATAAGGAGAATGTGACATATATATAATGGGAGTATTATTCTGCCATAAAAAAAGAAGAAAATCCTGCTATTTGCAATGGCATGGATGGACTTCAAGGGCCTTATGCTAAGTGAAATAAGTCAGACAGATAAAGACAAATACTGTATGATCTCACTGATCTGTGAAATTTCAGAACATCAAACTCAAGAAACAGAGAGTAGAATGGTTGTTGCCAGGGACTAAGGGGTGGGAAAGATACTGGTCAAAGGGTACAAACTTTCAGTTGCAAAATTAGGAAGTTCTGGGGATCTAATGTACACATGTGACTACAGTTTAAAATATTGTATTGTATGTCTGAAAGTCACTAAGAAAGTAGAGCTTTAATGTTCTCACCATAACAACAGCAAGGAAATGGTAATTATGTGAAGTGATAGGTGTGTTAATTAATCTTATTGTGGTAAATATTTCCCAATATATCAAATCATCACATTGTACACTTTAAACTTCCATAATGTTATATATCAATTATATTTAAATTAAGCTGGGTGATAGCTCTGAGAGGGGACCAGCTCCAACAGATATTAAATAAAGCTAGACTGCCTTTAAAATTAACACAGTGTGGTACTGTTACATACAGGGACAACCGAACAATGGAACAGGAACAGATGGGAAGATATTTAGTATAGGAGAAAAGAGTCATCTCAAATCACTGCAGCAAGTGTGGGATTTAAAACAAATGATGCTAGAATGTCTGTTTAGCCATTTACAAAATAAAATTAGACTAACATTTTATACAATATACAATATATAAATTCCAAATGGATCAGGGTTATAAATGTGAAAAAATATGCCACATATGTGCCATAAAAAGGATGAATTTCTTTAATAACTGGGTATAGGCTAAAGTTTGCTAACTACCACTATGACTCCAAGATTGACAAATATAGCCATATTAAAAAATTAGTTAAAAAAAGAAAATTCTGCACCCTAACCGGTTTGGCTCAGTGGGTAGAGCATCGGCCTGTGGACTGAAAGGTCCCAGGTTCGATTCCGGCCAAGGGCATGTACCTTGATTGCAGGCACATCCCCAGTAGGAGGTGTGCAGGAGGCAGCTGATCGATGTTCCTCTCTCATTGATGTTTCTAACTCTCTATCCCTCTCCCTTACTCTCTGTAAAAAATCAATAAAATATATTTTTTTTAAAAAGGAAATTCTGACATGTTATATCATAGATGAACCTTTAGGACATTGTTCTAAAAGAAATAAGCCAGTCACAAAATGACATACACTAAATGATTCCACTTATATGAGGTATCTAGAACTGTCACATTTCATAGACATAGCCCTAGCTGGTTTGGCTCAGTGGATAAAGCATCAGTCTGCAGACTGAAGGGTCCCAGGTTCAATTCCTGTCAAGGTCATATGCCTGGTTGCAGGCTCGATCCCCAGTGTGGAGCGTGCAGGAGGCAGCCAATCAATGATTCTCTCTCATCATTGATGTTTCTATCTCTCTCTCCCTCTCCTTTCCTCTCTGAATCAATAAAAATATATTTTTTTAAAATTTCATAGACAAAGTAGAATGGTTGTTGCCAGGAGATGGAGGAAGGGGGAATGGGGAGTTGTTTTTTAATGGGTTTAGAGTTTCAGTTTTACAAGATGAAGAGAGTTCTGGGAATTGGTTGCACAACAACTTTAATGTACGTAACACTACTGAACTGTACACTTAAGATAAGATTTATGCTATGGATAAGATTTATGTTATGTTGTGTTATGTTATACGTTTTATGTTATGTATATTTTCCCACAATTAAAAATAAAAATAATTTTTTTAAAAACTCTATCCTTGCCAGACACCTGCACAAATCAGATGCCTAGGGAACGATTCCTCATGAGTTTTCCCAGAAAGGCAATGTAGGCTGCGCATTCATCTCCTGAGCTTTCAGAAGGAGCTGTCTGCATTGATGCTTCCTACTGAGCAGGATCCAGTTAATTTTTACCAGAGCATTTGCAACTAAGAGGAGAATTTGTCAAATGGCTCTAGTGCCAATCCCACAGCAACTCACTCTCCCCCCCTACACGTTTTAATGCCTTATCAGGCACCAACTTCTATAATCTCAAGGAAGTTAGAGAAACCAAGACATGTCTACAGGATGTCTACTGTAAAATAATAACAACAATAATAATAATACTTTTTAAAGGGTCAAGCATTTGAACCGAGGCATGGAAAATGCTTTCTCGTCACCACACACAAAATGGCTTTGCTTAGGAGCCTATGTAACTGCTTGAATCACACTTCATGAATAACCCCTGAGTTGAGATATGAAAGGAAGCTATTAAATCAACATCATATGTTCATTTTCCTAGTCTAAAGGCCTTCCAGAGCCCTATATAAAAGAGATGGAAAGCATGGTAGAGTTAAGGGTATGGATGAGGTCCCAGCCCAACAAGAACCAAGATATTATAAGAACAAAAACAACCTTGAGGGGATTTAATAAAGTCAACAAAAATATGTTCACAGGAAAAGCTGTTTGAAGTTGCATCAGTGATAGTAACACATTTAAAGAAAGAATATTAAAAACAACAACGACAACAAATGGGTTTGTCTGCATAGAAAACAGGAATTCAGAGAAGTAAGCAAAGGGATACGTGCTCTCAAGGATCGGAAGACATGAAACAGATAAAAGGAACCTTCAACTCCACTTTGTGTTCCGCCATGGCCTCTTAAGAAATATACTTTGATTACCAATTGGACTCCCTAGAGTTACCATATTGAAGGAATGTGCTCTAAATAGTGTTTCAGATATTTTTCTCATAAGAAAAGGGCATTTTCAAAATGATATTCTGATTGGAGTGAGTCTATTTCTCAGTGTTAACTCAGGAAGCACTGGCAAAGTTCAGTTTCTGGGCCCTGGACCAAAGCAATTCCACCAAACTGATGCCACGCTGCAAAACCTGTGGGTGGCTAATCAGTCATTCTTCTCTTACCAGCTTTTCCCATGACTGTGTAATACACAATAGTTAATAAAAATTTTTACCATATTTTTATAAAAGAGAGTATGGGTTATATTCCACATCATGAGAGTGGACCCTGGTCATCCAAGTGTATGAGTACCCTGAATGCCTCATGAGAAAGGAAGCATAAAATAGAGATGAGAATGCTCTTCTCGCCTATGTCACAATCATTCATAACCATAAGCCTTTCATAAAGGCTTATAATCAGCCTTTCTCATCAGCCAGTTGAACAGTGAGTCATATGCAAGATGAGTATATAATTTATTTGAAAATAGAAGAAGGCACGTTTGATATAGACAATAAGCATAAAACAGAAAGTCCAAGTGGAGAGTATATTATCATCTTAGTTTATGGCCTTGGTCACTGAATATTCATTATATATCTACTCAGAGAGAGGACTAATACTCTTTACAATAAAAACAAAACTTGAAACTTTTGAAACCAATGATCTCAACTCATTATTCAATAAACCAAATAATCTCCCAAAGACAGAAAAACTTGGAATGACATTGGTCTGCTCATCTACCCCACAATAGGTTCAGCTCAAGGAGAAACTCCTACTGAGGCTGGTAAAGCCATCTGTGATTTGGAAACGGCTGACCGGTGCCTCCAGAAGAACAATCAAAAGTCATTAACCATCAAAATATGACAATTAAAGACAAAAATTTATCAGGGTCTTACTATCCAAATTCCAATGAAAGGAATTTAGTCTCTCTCTCTCTCTCTCTCTCTCTCTCTCTCTCTCTCTCTCTCTCTCTCTCTCTGCAGTTACTTTAATTTCTACATTCATTACTTGCACTCTGCTATCAGGGTCCCCAAATCCTGTTTCCTGACTGATCTACAAGGAAAATAATAAGCAAAATAAAAACAGATGATAATTGAAATAAGCTTGAGCCCTCAAAATTTTTCAAAAGCACATTCTTCTCTCATTGCATATATTCAGCCAAATCAATTTTATTACAAAGGAAATGCTTTCTGGAAAGATTTGACATTTTTAAAAGTTCAAAGTTGAAGGCACATATTCTATAAATAAACCTACAATGAAGTGCTAAAAGGTTTATTTCTGATTTCCTATTTCACAAACTAGGAACTAGGCATAAAAATATTGAGTCATAAAATGCTTAAAAAGTAGATTACTAGAAACTAATAGAAAACATTATTATCTATTGAGCCAATGATGGGTCAAATGGCATTTTGAATTCTTGCAGAGACTATGAATATGACCTTCATGTATACCATTTACAGAAAGCAATTTTATTTACATTTTTAAATCCACATAAAGGTGAAAGATGATACTGCTGCAAAATGGAACATTTAATTTTTTGCCCCAAGGCATAACTAAGCTCTTCCAAGGTCAAATGTAGTACATGACTGAAACGGAGCCAGACTCCCCCTCATCTCCTGCCAGAGAGCTTCCACTTTGGGCAGGAGTATCTTGGATTTACTTTTATTCCTCATAAATAAATTTAAAAATTCTAAATCCTATATAGACTGGGTAATTCCATAAACTATTTTGTGAGCATTTTTCTATTTTATTTTTAAATCACATATCCATACTACAGTGAAAATGCCTATGCTAAGATAGTTGAATATTTGGGACTATTTTGACTAGAAGGTATTAAGCTAAACATATTTTTAAATGTTTCTTAGTTTGTATCTTGTGCAAAGATTTTACTTTTAAAGGAAGGTGGATTTGCATCTCTCTTTTATATCTGGTAAGCTGTCAGAAACACTAGACTCAGGAGAATAAACGCCATGAAAGAAACTAAGAGTTTATGCCTATTACAATAGTTATGCCCTTATAAATAAACCCTCCTCTCCTCTCCCCACCTCCTCCTGCCCAGACATGGCAAATAATTCACAAAGCAGCTGTGTGATTTGTTAGGAGAGATACAGATGTTAGGGATCATTTTAAACTCCATCATAGATGACTGGAAGGGCTGTGCTTTATGCCCCGGTCTCACTTATTACCTTACCCCAAGGCCCAGGATCATTTTTCATAGCGGTCAGGTCAATAGATGCAGACTTCTTAAAGAGATTGTGTCCCACACACCATCAGCACAGGCTAGAGTCACAACCATCAGTATCAAACCTACATTTATTACCTTGTCTCCCCCACTTATGGGAAGTCCCTCAAGAATAAGAACTACATCTAATAAAATTACTAAATTACGGTAGCACCAGCAGCACACTACAATTACCCAGATAAGATCTACCTAGAAGAGTGGGAAAGAACTATTCATTAAAGTAGAAAGCAACATAGTTATTTCTTTCAAAAATATTTTTAAATGGACCCATTCTCATTCCCCACCACCATTATATGCACCCATGTATGCATGCATGTATCAGTGTGCACCCCCCCACACACACACACATACACACAATATAGTATAGTAATTAAAAGCACTGGCTCAAGAATTAGACTGCCTGGGATAGAATCTCACCACCTTACACCAGACACTCATACTCTCAATGCCTCAATTTCCTCATCTATAAAATGGGATGTCACTAACAATATGCCTAGAATGGGTATATTAATATATTAATATTAGTGATATTAATAAGACCTTACTGATATCAGTAGCACTTATCATCTCATAGGGTTATTAAGAGAATTAAATGAAAAAATAAATCATGCTAACGTCCTGACACATTGCATGGCTTAGGGTATAAATAGGAAAGGGAACATTTTATCCTTTGCCATCAGCCCCACACCACCCCCATTCTCATGTCAAATTGAAGACACAAAATAGTATTTCTGCATAGGAACTTTTCTTGGGTACCCAAGGTAATACCTTGGAAGGAGGTATATGGGGGAATACAGGAGATATTTTGAGCAGAATATGAGAGGGCTGCTGTGGCTTTCATCCCATCAAAGTATTTCATCTACTACTCTGGGGAGCTAAGGAGCTATTATATCCAGACCTTCAGCTGTAATAAACTTCAGTGGAATGATGTAGCCTGTATACTCTGGCCAAAGGTTCCTCAACTTTAAAACACAGTAGGCTATGTTTTGCTTACCTTGCATGCAAATTTTAAGCGAATTCCAAGTGTTAAAAGAAAAGTAATTAAAAGCAAATACCCCTCACAAATAAATCAATGTTTTAAATCAGATCTTTTTTTTTTTTTTTTTTTTTTAAATATATTTTATTGATTTTTTACAGAGAGGAAGGGAGAGAGATAGAGAGTTAGAAACATCGATGAGAGAGAAACATCGACCAGCTGCCTCCTGCACATCTCCTACTGGGGATGTGCCCGCAACCCAGGCACATGCCCCCGACCGGAATCGAACCCGGGACCCTTCAGTCCGCAGGCCGACGCTCTATCCACTGAGCCAAACCGGTTCCGGCTTAAATCAGATCTTAATAAATGTCCATAGTGTTTGCCACATGAAATTAAAACATCACAAGAATTCTCCTGTCAACTAGGCAATCTGTTCATTGAGCCTGTCGATGACTTGTCTCATTATTCATATAAACATTTAACTAGTTGTTGTAGAAATGGCCACTTTCTTCTGGGATGAGTCACAGTGATTACTATTCACAATAAATACATATGGCTTTCTAGGCAGGATTGGGCAACTATACAGCAATCAACCAGCTGCAAGGGGGAAACAAAAGACAGGAGGGTCCGAGGGTAGAATTAGGCCTTGCATTTCATCTCTACAAGGGTTATGCTGGGAGCATGGGAACCTGGTCAGAACCTTTCTCTCTAAAGGGTAGCAAGACTTTTTTTCTTGCTAAGTTCACCACTGCTAAGTTCCAGGGGCCTTTTTATGTTCTTATTATACACTAGAAGTCCGGTGCACAAATTCATGCATGGGTAGGGTCCAGCCGGCCCGCTCCAATGGGGGCCGATCAGGTTGGGCCAGTTGGGGAGGGGATGAGGGAGGTTGGGCAGCCCTGCTCCCGATCAGGGTGGGGAGGCCGATTGGGGGCCAGGCCAGCAGGGGGAAGGGAGGTTGGGAGAGGCCAATCAGGGCCCTCATTGGGCTGATTGGCCACCACGGTGTGCGTCATAGCGAATGGTCATTCTGGTTGTTCCGGTCATTCCAGCGTTCTGGTCAGTTGGCTTTTATATATATATCTGGTGGGAGGAACAAGTCTGATTTGGTTCTTTTGCATGTGCTAGCACCATTTTAAAGGATAAGACAATTGAGGTCTAAGAAGTTTAAAAGTTTGCCTAAGGTCACAAAATTAAGAATGTACTTTGCCATTCTCTTCCCTTCTTTTCTCCTAATGTCTTTTTCAATGCTGCTTCCCTTAAGAATTGAAGTGAGGGAGTGATGAGAGAGAGGTGGGGGGTGGATTTTTGGGAATGACTGAAAAGGGGCCTGTGGCCAGTCAGATCCTCAATGGAGCCAAAAAGTCACTCACCTTTTCATCATAACTCATTGATTTCTACCATGAATTCATTGTTGACACTTGCACAAGAACCGTGACATTATCCACCTAGCTGCAAGTAGTGGCCTTTGGTAGGATATATCCATCTTTTAGTATGTGGATTTGCATTTAAAGCCTCTCTCTTTTTCACCATTTGTTCAAGGGGAGTGGTGGGGACCCATCAAACTTAGATATGTGCAAATGCGTCCAGGCAAACATTAACTGGAGCCATTCTAATTGTAAAAGATTTCAGTCAAGAATGCAAGGCAGGATTAAACATCTTGAGCCAAATCATTCCCTTTTCATGCCTCCACACTCCCGAACATTGCAGCCTAAGAGCAGAGCTGCAGATCTAAAAGTGGTAACTCAGCTCCTAGGTGCTAACGCCAGATCTGCACTAGCTTGATAGTAGCTGCCTCTGGGTGCAGCTGTTCATAACTCTGCCTTGTTAAACCAAAAGAAATAAGGTTGAAAATCTAACATGAGGGACTCATCATTCAATTACATATTTCTTGTGAAAGAGGCAAAAACTCTGCCATGTTCTGCAAAATCGCCACATCAATAGCAATTAAGTTTCACATCAAGACCAGAGAAATACTACACTGACTACGCATGAATAACTTCCTTTCATATGCCGTGGTTTGCATCTTTCTCTGCATTTAATTCTGGAAAACAATAAATGATGATGCCCTGGTGCAAGCAACTATTCACAAATAATGGAAAAGATATGTGAATAAAGGTATTTTATATTTTCAATTTCAGAGATCAGGTAGTCAGCCCCATTACCAACACCACAGCTGCTCCAACAACAAATCACAATTCATCATTCTCCAAATAGGTTTTTGAATCAAACCTGGGATTAATTATGGCATTTTTATTGAAAACTTCTCAGACAGAAAGTATAATGAATCCTATGTAATCCAGTCCATGTATTAAGAGTTTTCCATCGAGTACTGAGCAGCAGGAACAATATATGTAGCTAGTTGGTAAGTTATGACATTATTTCTTATTTAGAGGACGTGTTAATGCGATAGTCCAGTGGCCATATTTACAAGGAGAGGGAATAAAATAGGGGAAAGTGGGATGAAGGTTTTGAAAATGTCACTATGCTGCCCTGGCGAGGTGGCTCAGCTGTTGGGAGCATCCTCCCATACACCAAAAAGGTTGCGGGTTCCATTCCTGTCCAGGGCACATACCTAGATTGTGGGTTCCATCCCTGGTCAGGGCATAGACAGGCAGCAACCAATTGGTGTTCTTCTCTCTCTCTCACTGATGTTTCTCTCCTTTTCTTGTGTGCTCTCCCTTCCTCTCTCTCTAAAATCAATAAAAATACATCCCCAGGCGAGGATTTAAAAAAAGAAGAAAATGTCACTATGTTTTTGGGCCATGTATAATTCTCAGTCCAATAAGGCAAGAGGAAAAAAGTGATTCATTTCCCAATGAAAATGCACAGTAATAAAAAAGAAATTCATAGTGGGGCTTATGGCATCTCTTAGAGATCCATAAGTCAAATAACAGAATACAGAGAAATGTCATCTTTAATATATGTTTTGAGGAAGAAAAGAATAAGAACCTCCAATTTTTCCAAATTTTGTCCACACTTTTGCAAAACAAGAAGGGATTTATGTTCATAGTTTCAATGTTTTTAAATCTCATTTTATGAAGTTTGATGCTAAGTTAAAGCCTTCATTCATTTTCTTTTTCAAAAAATGCATATAAAATACTCAGAGTATACAATACCAATAAATCTATTGTTAATTTTTAAAAATAATAAAGCAATTTTGGGAGATTTTTTTATTTCTTCCTCAATCACGACTTCATAGTGACCCGTGGATCTCTTTGTAACCAGGTAAGTCAATAAATGCATCTTTCCCGAAATTTTGACTACTTACTTTGATGTTGCCTTGGAATCTTACACTTAGTTTCAAAACTGGTCAAGTATACAAAAGAGGGGGCAGCCTTATAATTAGCACATCAGTGCACAAAGACAGACAATAAATCTTCATCACCTTTTCAAACTCATTCAAAACAATCAAATATTTCACCGAACCATTTACAACTATTGATTGCACACAAAACCTGACTTTTATATTCTTCCTACTTTAAATAGATTCAGTATTTTACAAGGGCTTCACAAGTAAGAGATTGTGAAAGTAAAGCAGTCCATTAATTTTATATAAGCTGTTTTATATACCTGTGGGCCTCTAATAGCATTTAGCTACAAGGTTAAAAGGAGGAAAAATCATTTTCTAAAGTTCAGTTGGAGAGGTTGGAATATGTGTGTGTGTGTGTGTGTGTGTGTGTGTGTGTGTGTATGCCTATATATATGACTAAAATTCCAGCTACCTTGCCAGTAGTTTCTCTTTACCAAAACTGAATTCATTCTATAACTGAAAGTGATGACATAAATAGGACAACAGTCCAGTGTCAGGTACCAGATTCCTATCAAGGAAATGGTACTGTCAAACCCAAGTTGGAATTTTAAGGCCAACAATTTATGAAAACAAAATATTTTCCTGTTATACTTTTTCATAGAATCCTTCAAAGGGTAGATGTACAAATGTACATTTTAACATCCAGTCTTGGTCTGCTGTGTGTCTGTGTGTTTAACCTGTAAATGAAGGGGGGGGAAAAGGTTCTTCTAAGCCAGGAAATTTTCTCCAAGTTTTTCTGGCAATAACCAATCTTAAAGAAGGAGATCTGTGCCTCTTGGTTTTAATCTGTGAATTTCAATTTTATGAAAATCTCTGCCAGTTTGCAGCATCATGCCTTTGTGTTGGCTCTGGAAGACCATGTTGCACTGCGGGTAAATGTGTGCATTGTGATGTGGTTGGGGACAGGGAGAGGCAGCACAATGAAGGGCCTTGCAGCCATTGCCAGCGAACTCTTTCCGCTCAGCTTCCTGCATCACACTGCATCCTTGCCATGCTAAGCCTAGTGTACATATCAAATGAGTGGCTAGCCTGGCCTTTTGTTCCACTAAGTTAATACAGGTTAATATGTCGATTGGGATCTCTCCTTTAAAAGGCATGACTCAAAAACTAAAATAAAAGGCATGACTTTGGGGTATGGTCTCACATAAAGAACCTGTTAGACTTTTTTTAAAAAAGTAAATTAAAAGGGCATTTCTGTTAATGTCAAAGCAGGCTTATTACTTTAATGGAAGCGCTTCCTTAATTTTCCATTCTCAGCATGCTACATAAATAAAAGACTCTCCACTGGATATATTCTACATATATCTCACAGAGTTTAATTATAAAGCCTCTGAAAATGAAGATGGTGGGAGGAAATGATTCCAGTAGATCATACAGTCTGGGTGTTGTGTTGGCTGGCTGGCTCTGAAGGCAAGGGAACAAAGACACTCAGGTAATCACAATACACCATGAAAGGCTGGGCTCTGAGGAAAAGAACATTCAAGGGAAAGAAGTACATTATTACTACTTTAGTGCCTGGAAGTTCACAATTTTAAATTTTGCTCTCATTAATGTTATTATAATCATGATTAATTTTACTGCAATTAAGGAGTTCGTGTGTTTTTTAAGTGCCATACCCTATCTTCTCTGCAGTAAGGACCTGCTGTAATAAGGGAGGACCCTGCCAGATGAAGTCAAAACTACACATATACACGCGCGCACACACTCAAACACACTTCAGTTGGCCATGAGAACTATGGCATTACGGGGAGCAGTGAAGACACCACACAAGAATACAAATTTCATCCCAGCAGCTGCCCACCAGGGGTGTCAGACACCTTCTGAGAGTGAGAAAGGCTGTCAGACACCTTCTGAGAGTGAGGAAGCATGGAGAAATTGGGGGGAGAGGTGTTGGGGATGCTGTGTAATTAGGGGGAGAAGGGTTGGGGATGCTGTGTAATAGAGTAGGCAGACCCTAAACAGTTCAGCGTCTTCAGTGGTTGGAGGCGGGGCGCATTCACAGTCCTGGGAAACAGTGGTGGAACCAGAATACCCTGGTGGAGTTACACCTAAACCTTTCCTTCTCTTCTTATTCAATTCCCGGCCCTGCTTCACCTCCACATTCCTTCTCTTCTCTCGGGCTTGCCTTTCTCCGAGTGGCGTCTCACGTGGGTTGATGGAGCACTACCTGCCAGACCTCTGCTCCTTTAATGCTGCGGCGTTGTGCAGAGCCCGGTGAACTGAAAGGACTGGTTCTCAAACTAAGGCGAGAGAAACCGGCAAGACTTCCCAGCTGCTCTTCGCCTTTGACACAGAGAACCCCTAGCGCCAACACTCGGTACTCCCTGGCTTATTTCCAAATCAAAGAAGTAACCGCAGCCCAGGAGGAACTGCGCACACTCTTGAGTGACCGCCGTGTCGGCTCTGGAGCGCTCAGAGAAGCCGGGGAGAGTGTGCAGGGAGCCAGGGGGCACGGGAGGGAGTGGAGTGGGGCTGGGGAGGCGGGCGATGGTTGTGCAGGAGTGTGGGGGAGGGGAGTTATTTAGGGGCTTGGGGAGAGGGGTTTGTTTGTTTTGCTAAGTAAATAAATAGAAACTTTCCCCACCCCGTCTCGGGTCTAATGATGATAGATTCCACGCTGCATCTGACCCCACGCCGGGAGCCTAACCACGAAAAATAATGAGGTCCCATCCTTATTCATCTGTATTAAAGGCGAGCCAGGCACTTTCGATAGCAAATATATCGATTCCCTTCCCTGGGCCGTGATTTGTCCTGCTCCCCGTGAATAATTACTGCTTCTTTAGAAATTTATAATAATTAGAACTCCTCACTGCCCCCCCCCCCACACACACACATACGCGCACCGCTTTTTAAAGGCGCCTAATCCTGGTGGGCGTCTCGGTGGTCCCATGTTGTTCCCCGAAGGTGGGAGGCGGAGTAGGGATCACTTCTCCCAGTTTGGTTTTACTCTTGCGAGAAAGTTGACTCCCAGCTCCGTACCTCAGTTTCCTTATCTGCCAAACGAAGCTTTTACTTTGTTAAGGACGCTTACAGCTGTACACTACATGATTCATGCTTCTGTCTGGTTACTGTGCGAGGGCAGGGGGGCAGGGGAGGAGAAAGCGGAACAGAATTCACCTCCACTCGGGATGAAGCAGCGGCAATCACGTGATGCCGCAATCATGCAGGGGTGGGGAAGGGGTGCGAGCGAGAGGCTCTAACCGCAGCAAACACTGGGGACCTAGCGGTCTGAGCGTCTGTTCCCAAGTGACCGAGGGGGGAAGCTGGGTTTTACAGCCACCACTGGATGGTAGGGAGGTGGCTGCGGAAAGCGCAGACTCTACTTCCAGAGGAAGCCAGCGGTGCAGGGAAATGCAGCTGCACTGCGGTGAGCAGACGGGGCGGAGCCTGCGGCGCTGTCCGTGGTCCTGACCTACCGCTCTGCTGGCGGGGCGGCCCGCCCGCCGCTGCCCCATTGAATCTCGGGGCCCGCGGCCTCTCTGGAAAACTGCTGCCGCCGGAGCACGACGCTTGGTGGCGGCGGCGAAGAAAAGTTTCCCAGAAGCAACGCTTTGACGTGAGGGCTTGGAGTCCAGAAACCAGAGGGCTGCCCCTATGGTTTTCAAAAGTCGGTTGGGACTGCTGGAAGTCACTGGAGGCTGAAAGAGGACAATAGAGCGCGCAGCTGTGGCGGCAGCGACTCCTGCTGGGAAACTTCCCCGGGCCCGAACACTCCGCAGCTCCGGTCAGAGGACGGAGGTTCTGAGCCGAGGGGATGAAGCCTACATCGAAGAAAGTTCCTCGCCAACTGCAGAAGAGGACTCACAGTAGCCTTAAAATTAAGTGGGTGAGGAGGGAAGTCCGAGACCTAGGGCGAGCCGTGCCAGGAGGACGCCCTCTGCCTCCGGTGGGGCAAGGGTGCCCAACCTCCCTTTGCGGCCTTTGCCTCCGCTGCCTCGGATACTTCCCATCAGAACCCTTTCGGGTGGCGGGGTGATGGGCTAGGCCCAGCCAAAGTCAGGTTCAGCAGGGATGCGTAGAGCCCCCATGAGCCAGTTCTTAAGGAAACACTCGGGTTTTCTATGCAGCCATTTGTCTAACTGTGGGAGAAAGAAACCTTACAAGAAAAGCCTCTAGGTTCTCCATTCTCATGTAGACGAAACGATGCGCTGGGACTGCAGCCTATGTACCCCCTCACCATTGTATTTCCGACTTGAACAAATAAAATACCCTCATTAATGTACAGGAAGTGGGAGCGGGAGAAGGCTTTGCTATAGCCGCTGCCGGAGAGCTCGGGCTGCACTCTCCTAGTTCCTGGGACCCCACCTTGCGCATCATCCCAACGCTCCGCTCCCACTGCCACTCACTCTCCACACTCCGGAACCCCTCACTAGACACCTAAGGAACTTTCTATGACAAAGGGAACCGGAGCACGGGAATTCTGTCCGTCCCCCCGCCCCACCCCCCGCCCCACCCCACCCCCTTGCCAGTCTCCACCCCCATAGTAAACAAAATACTAGAGAAAGCTGTTTACAGAGGAGGTAATTAGGGTTTCTGCCCGCCGCAGAAACTCAGCGCGCACCTAGGAAGTTCCAACAGCGGCCAGCGACCCTCGAGGGCAGATGGCAAACTTGGAAAATGGGCAAACGCACTGGTGGGCGCGCGTGGAGGAGCACAAAGAAGCCGCCAATATATATCATCTCAATAAAATTAAAAAAGCCGCTCTTGGAAAGCTTGCATAGTAATTGAGACGGGCGCGCTTTTCTGATCTGGGTTGGCATTTCCTCATCGCGAGCTGACAGAGCCAACTCAGGAAATTGCTGGTAATATTCATCTGGGGAGCACTTTCATTAAACGTAATTCATTCGCCTTTCACAATAAATTGAGTGACATCCTTACCGCAGAACCTTTTTATCCTTGATTAAGTGCTTGCCAAGCTTTGGTTCCCCACTTTATTGTCACATTCCTTCAAGCGGAGTCGTCAACATGCCAATCGGCGGCAGAAAAATGCGCGCGCCGTGTTTACCAAGCTCCGGGAGGAGTGAGTGCTGACATAGAGAGAAAGAGCTGGTCGCGAGCTTAAGTGGCAGATAAATCAAGACGGCAAATTCCTGCAAGCGTGCGGCGGGACTAGACGGATGGCGGCTAGGAGAAGGCAGGGGAAGACGAGAGAGCAGACTCGCTTAGCCACCCGCTGCTCCGGGAAGCCGCTGACCCGGAGAGAGCAGGCTCGCCTAGCCCCGCGGACTGCCGCCTCCCTCTATTAATTAAACCGGCGAGGACAGTTAGGGTCTTACAATGAGATCTGAAGCTCCTAAAAGATGTGGTTGCTTTAAGATAACTTTTCCTGAATCAAATCAAACGTAGACGCTTTCTTTAAAATATATATATCAGAAAGAATGCACACTTCTAACTTGCCACTTGAGAGCAGGCAAACTTTCAGGCTTCCCATGGGTTTTCTTTATGGACAGAGGAGTGCAAGAAGCGTGTTATTCCTTATGGTCGGGATTCCCTTTGACCCTTAACATCAAAGTTGCGACAGCCAAACAAACTGAGGGCTCTTCAGACCTCAGGTTTCCAAGCAGAGCTGACAACACTTCCTCATTTTGGGTCTGGGCAAAGCAGTGAAGCCATCTCCTTGGCAATGTGTGGGCCCCTTCTCCCTGCCCCCTATAACATCAGAGAACCCCAAGACAGAAAATTGCTCACTTGAAAGAGCAATATCCAAATGCTTTCATCACTCAAACGTCCTTTTGAAAACATTGTCGACGACGGTTATTACCTGGACAATGCTGTCAATTTCTGTAGTCTGCAGAAAATCTTCCTGCAGCTAGAAAAGTAGGACATTGGGCACCTTCCTCAAAATAATAAACCAATTTCCCTGCCGCCCGATATATTTTTCGCCCAGACAACACTTTCATTAAGGAAGAGATCGCCAGTCGACAATTCAAAGCCAAATAGAAATCAACTTCGCACAAAGAGGAGCCGGGAAGTTAATGGCTTTCTGGGAAAATATGGGCTGAGAAAGTTGGAGCAATTCTGGTTCAATCCTTCTAATACCAAAGGCAGTCCCCCTGAAGCTATCACTAGAAGGCCCCAGACCATGATAATCCTCCTGGAAGTGAGGCAAAAGGGTGAGCCACCCCAGGGCTTCCCACCTACCCAGGGAGCTGCTTTCCTGGTCAATGGAGAGTTGAGCATTTCAGGAAAATGCAACTTCTCCCACAGAACCCTGGACTGAGGAAATATCATGTGCTGCTGGAGCACAGGCTCCTTCTAAAATCTAGGTGTAATCCTATAGTCACAGGGCTGATATGGGGTAGAAGTTTCAGGAAATGCAGTGGTGTGACTTCCAGTATGGCTTCCAACAACTGGCCTTACTAGAGAACACTGAATAGCCTCAGCTAGTTAAGGTGTTATCAGGTATAAGCTCAAATTGATTCAAGTTTTCAGTGGGCAGTTGGCTTAATTTTCAAAGGATGGGAAGTACAAATACCTAATCAGAGGAAAGGCATTAGTCGTCTCTCTCCTGCTGCTCCCCCCCCCCCCACACACACACACCCCTTCCCCCAGCTTCCACATTTCTTAATAGCCACCTTCATAAAGAGTGAATTCACGGAAGGGTCTGGCTTCAAACAGTACAGAGTTACCATTCCATGAAATTACCAATCGCTGTTTAATCTCTATTAAACAATTGGTGTGTAATTCACATTTTAAGGACACCCTAAATTCCTAAATTTGAGGGAATAGATTATTCAAAATGTTTTTTTAAGCCCAAGGGTTAGAAAGAAGTATCCATTCTTGCCCACATTGGTTAAAAACAACAACCAGATGATTATCCATTTTAATTCCTAACAGAACTGGCTAGTGGGGCCTAAGTTGGAGGGTCAGCATCTCCTCGCATCTCCTCACTGTGGAGGTGACTGATCACAGTCCAATCATTCAAACCCTGTTCAGATTCTCTGGACTCAATTTCTGAGTAACTTTTTTGTTGACATGCCCAGGGAGCACTCATTAGAATTAATTCTTGACCCTGAAAATTGCCACAAGTGAGCCCCCAAACAGAGCATCTCTGCTTTCTGCTGGGAGGTGCTCTCCCTATGTGCCCTGGTCTATCCTGCAGCTTGACCCACTGGGAATAACTCAATTTAGGACACCCAGTCCTCAGAGCCAGAAACCACAGTTCCCTAGTTTACCCAGGGTGCACTTCAATTCAGTGAAAATGCTCCAGTCCTGCCACCCCATTGAGATATTCTGGAATTAGTCCAGGACTGACAGGAGAATAAAAATTGCAGGACTTTTTTTTTTATTTTTAAGAAGTATTTTTATGCCATAGGTGTCTCTCCTGCTGAACTCAGACTTTTAAATCTGCAAAACACAGCATTCAATAAACAGAAGACTTCCTTCACTTTATTTTTTAAAAAAAATAACTTCCCACTTCCCAGCATTTATTATTGGAGTTAGCCTTGTGGTAATTTTTTAAAATTCGAATATGCTTTAGTGGGTAACTTTGCAGACACCGTTCTAATTAACTCCCCACTGTAGTACTAAAATAAGCTTCTAATTTGAAATAGGACAGACCAATCTCTCAATAAGCACAAAAAGACACAAAATCCTCAACTTAGAACAGGCACTCAAAGAACCCTGGGCCAAGAAACATACCTTGAGAACATTCACCCACACACAGGCAAACAACTGTGCCTTAAACATGGAGCACTGATCTGCTGAATACAGTTGTTTTTCATATTAAGTTCCTCCCAAATTTAGGAGTATTTTCTGATTCCAAGAGCTTAAAGAAAAAGGTGTACTGGGGTATCAGCTAGGAGGCAATGCATAAATAGAGTATCCCTGTCACCAAAGTTGTGATGTGAGCTTGTAAAGACATAAATTTACTCCTTAAACTCCTCCCTGGCTTATTTCAATTCAAGGACAGGGGGTGGGGGGACACAAAATAAAATAACTACCTTTTTGGAACATAACTTGAATTAGCTTCTGACAACCTGCATGCATCTATTGCAGTTGCTTGCAAAGGTCTGGATGTTCCGGAGTACAGCCACCCATAAATGCTAAGTTCAGTTACTGTTTCTGGTGTTTAGTAAAATAAGTGGGGAAAGAAGCTCTGGCCAATTCTTGGTCTGTCACATTGCCCTAGAGCTTTAATTAAGGCTCTTCACTTCCTTAGTTGCCTAAAACCAAACTCTCCTGACTGCCCAATTCATCCTTTAAAATTCATTTCCCTGGTAAAAGTCAGCTTCCTGCTCCTCCAAGAAAACAGCCCAGGATTCTGCTGGCAAATAAACCTGGAATGACAATCCCGGGAAATACTACCTTGGATCACAACCACCAGCCTTTTGTTTTTGTGGCGCATGTGGATTCCAATCCCCGGCACACAAAACAACTTTAGATCGGAGAGAGAAGAATGGGCTTGTAAATCGCCTTCTCTATTTTATTGTTCACATTTGGTATTGTTTTGAGTGAAACTGGAAAAACTGTCTCCTTTCTCTGTATTGCCAAAAGGCATTCAGGTAATGAAGTCTGTAACTAAACGGTAATTGAATCAGCATAATTTGCACACTGAACGGTTTTCAAATGCTCCCAGTTTACAATTAAAGGAGAATTAATGCGCTTGTTGTTGAGAACGCGGCGCATTAGAATAAATCCAGCACTGTTGCTGTAATGAGTGGGAAACGGTTTAACTGCCAACAAACACATTTAAAATTTAACACAATGTATTGATTTCACTTCTGCTTTTGATAGATTATTTTCCAGAATATCGAAATACTTGCTCCGAGCAATATACTGAGCCACAGCCACCAGCCTTTGCCGTGTGTGTGTATAAAAGCACAGTCCAAGGGTAAGGACAGTCCTGAGGTTCAGGTCATACGTAGAGTTATGCAGAGGAGAGAGGCAGGAGGGGTTCGGTGATCGAGGGAATGCTTCATATTTCCCCTCTGTAGCTTTCACTTTGCAGCCCCTTCCCTTCCTTTCAATAAATAGTTTCTGTATTTCCTCTGACCAAACTTTCTGCCCTCCCCTCTGGGCTCTCAATGTCAGCGGGTTTACTGGACACAGGTCGGGGCAAGAACGATTGAAAATGGGAAGTGGGAAGGACACTTTTTGCATTTCGTCTGCGTTGCAGCCAGGGAAGGCACAGACTTCGGCGACAGTCAGAAAGGCTGTTCTCTTGGATTGGCTGCCCAGGCTTTCACCTGTTTACCTCAAGGTGTCCTGTAGGCGAGGACACTGACGCGCAGCGCCCTCTGGCGTCCGCGGCTGCCACCGTCAGGAGAAAAAAGTGCCAAGACAGGCAACATTGAGAGTTCTGAGATTGAAGCTGACTACCCCTTAAATATACACACCCTCACATACATATTCACGCACGTATACTTACACACTCATTTACACAGAGTTCACACAACTAGCAGCCCTACTGTCACGTGCATCGGGGCAACGATGGCAACTCTTTGGCTCCCAGATTTGAAACTCGTGGGATTAAGGAAGAGCATTCCCCCATCCCATGTATCCAGCCCATCAGAGATCCCAGACCGCCCCACGATCCTTACCCCTATGAGAACACACTGAGCCCTCAGTTAGCTCTGGAGGCACACAGATGGGGAAAGGGGGATTAGCGTACTCAGCACAACTTCACCAGCAGGGTGAGTGCGCCTGGCCCTCCGAGACATTGCCCTCTGTGTCTCTGTTCCGCGCGCTGCCCACAGCTACCAGCCCACTACCGCCACAATAAAGCACTTCTTGCCATTCCCCCACTCTCCCAGGTACAACAGTGTGCAAAGTCCAGACCCCCTAAAATGGCTCTGGGAAGACTGGGACAGCGGCTTTGCTAGAATTCTCTCCCTGACTTCCCTAATAAGGGTCTGGGCACTGGATGTGCGGTTCTGGTTTGGTTATTTGGTGAAAAGGAGAGATTGGAAAAGAAGAAAAGAGAGCTGCTCCATGTTTGCCAGAGCATCTCTGACCTAACTATCTGCTCACTTGTGATGTTCCTAACTGATCAGCTTGCCCTGTCTCAACCCTACAAGTCCAACAAAGTTACCTGCACTTCTCATGTGCACATCTCCAACTAGAGGGGGGCGGCTACGAGGGTGGATTCACTTTCAAAGCCACAGAGCAGATTCGTGTTCCCCGCTCTCCACTTTATTTCCTTCCCTTTAAACTCTGTGGATACATCCATGAGAGTCCCTGTCTTCCATCCCTTCTCTTTGCCTCCTCCTGTCACAAAGCATCCCGTCTCATTATCTCCTGGGTCTCAGGGTGTCTAGTGCGCCCTAGGTGCAGTTCAGAATCCCACACAGGAGAGGGGGACTGGAGCAGGACATGGGGATGGGGTTCCCGGAAAATCCCGCAGGGACACGGAGACCAGCTTGCCAAAGTTGTTCCCACACAGTCACCAGGAATGCCGCTCTCGCTGAACGGGCGGTCTCACCCTCCGTCCCGCGCGCCCCCAATTGCCCGGCCTCGAGGCCAGGGTGGGATTGCGGGGGCACAGGAGCGGCCAGGACTTACCAAGTAGATGGTGGGCTGCAGGAGGAGAAGCACGTACCAGCACGCAGCCTGCATCCTCCCGCGTCTCAAACTTCCTCCACGTTGCCTTCGCTGAGTCTTTGTTCCTTCAAAAACATAGATCCACCTGACATCCACTTCACAGAGCAAGGAGCGCTCTCAGCAGCCTAGATACAAATGAAATTAGACAGCCCATGACCACGCGGGCAAGGTTAAGCTTGGCGACCGAGCCGGGAAAGGGGGTTGTGGCGGGGAGGAGTGAACCAAGAAACCCGGGGGCGGGGGCAGGAAAAATCGAAGAGCGCGTCAGTCCAGCGCCTGGAAGCAGCGAGCGCTAGGTCCGCAGGCCAGCGGGCAGGAGGTCGGGAAGCTGAGGGGCTCCTGGAGCCCGGCGCTCCTGGGGTGCGCGTTCTGGGCTGTGGAGAGGAAGGTGGCAGAGCGCAGAGCCGCGCACAGGCTGGTTCGGAGCCCGAGCGGCTCTGGCAGCAAGATCTGCCCTCGTCTTTGATGGTGGGGCGGCTGGGACTAAACGCGGCTGGTTCTTTGCCAGCCCTGGCAGCGCTCACACACGTACACACCCGTGGAGAGAGATGGAGAGAAAGGAAGAGGGAGAGCAAGGGAGAGAGACTGAACTGAAGGAGAGGGGCGCGGGAAGAGGAAGGGTGGGCAGAGCTGACCAGGATTAGGTGCTGGGTATCTCCAGGCATTCGGTGGGGTGGGGGTGGGGAAAGGGGGTGTCAAATGTGCAAACAGGAAAGCCAGGCTCAGTTTACCCATTCGAGCTCCCTGTACCTACATAAATACACACACACACACACACACACACACCCCTCTAGCACTACTTTTATTCCAGCCAAGAGGCACAGTCAGTGCTAACTTCTGGAGTGCACGTCTGTGGGGTTTATGAGGGTCACCCACCTAGCGCACTCGGTCCCCCAACCAGTGACCCTCCCCGCCGCCCCTTCCCAGTGCCCCACCCCACCCCAACCGTAAGGTACGTACCGCACAGGACTGGGGGCGAATCCGGTGAGCAGGGGCCGCTCTGGGCAGACTCCATGGAGGAGCTACTCGGGCCTGGCGTCTCCGGCGCCCCGGACATGCCCTCCCTGGCGCTTGGTCTCCATGCCCGGGCGCGGACCGGTCCGCTGCCGCGTCCAGCCTCCGCGGAGATGGCGTCCCAGGGTCCCGGCCAGGCTCAGGACTGGTTCCGCGGGAGCCTAGGCTTGGCACAGTTGGATTCACGGTGCAGGAAACTTAAGAGGCAAGAGGGGAAGGGGGAAGTAGAGCAGGAAAGAGAGGAAGGGAGGGAGGCAGAGGAAGGGAGAGAGGTGACTGCGCCAGGATACTGCGCGCCGGACGGACGGACAGACAGAGTGGGACTGGCAGCGCTGGCTCTGGGACCAGCAGCCCCAGGATCCCAGCTTCCCGCGGCTGCTAAGGATGGTAAAAATGACTTAGGGCAAGTCCTCGGAACTTGAACTTGAGAGATAAGATACTGGCCTTGACAAGCAGTCCGAATTTCTGAAAGAGGGGTAGGGTGGCGAGCGCCTGGCGGCTCCCGGCGCGGAGCAGCAGGACCTGTACCCGCACCCGCGCCCCGGGAAGCCCGGGAGCCAGTCCGGATCAGAGTCGCAGGCGCTCTCCGCGGTCCTGCCCAGCCACGGAGGCACAGACGCTCTGGTGTGCGCTGGGGTTCGGGGCGGAGACCCGGTGGAGCGTTCTTCGTAGGTCCGCGGTCCCACGCGCCTACTCCCCGTTCCGGGCAATTACATTGGCAAGTGGGTAAAGGATGCCTCCGAGACTAATTGGTACTTCGTGTAAATAGATGCCGCTCTCAGGCTCTCCGCGGGCCCAGCCCGCAGGGAGAACGGGCTTCTGTGCCGTCTCTGGCAGCCACAGCGCCCCCTCCCCGGGGGACCGGGGGCGTGAGCAGCACCGCGACCGCCAGGGGAGTGGCGGGGAGCGGATCCCGGCCGTGCGTCAGGCAGGAATGGGCGCCGGACAGTGCAGGGCTCCCCTGCTGGCCTCCGGCACTGAAGCTGGGCGCCGCGGACCTGTGGCTGCGGGGCCCCAAGCGGAGGCGCTGCGGACCGCCAGCCATTCAGCGCGGCAGCCGGAGGACTGGGCGACCTTGTGCGCTGACTCCTCTCTGCGGGCTGGGCCGAGCGCGAGGAGGGGTGGGGAGTAGGGCGGGCCGGGCGGGGGGGGGGGGAGGGAGGACCAGGGCGTGGGCGGGGGACACAGGGGAATATTTGGCCACCTCCCTCTCTCTTGACACCTCCTATTCAACCAGGGTCTCCCAGTCTTGGTCTCTTTGCTCTGACTCTGTCTTTCTCAATCTCTCCCCTTGCTGTTTCTATCTCTCAGTATATTTTCCATCTGTTTTCTCTGTCTTTCTTGGGTTCCGAGACTGTCCTCGGGGTCTTTCTACCTGTGTGTGCCCCTCTCAGGATTGCTAACTCTCTCCATCTCCGTATAGGGGTCTCTTCCGTCTCAAACCTTATCTCCTTCTAATCCCCTTCGCCCTCTCCAGCGCGCAACTTCACCCTGATCTGCTTAGATCCAGGACCAGGCCCTGCTGGTGGGTGCTGGCGGCGGCCAGCGCCTCCTTCTCGGGCTCTGACTCCGTCCACAAGTCCCAGCTGGGCTGAGGGCATTTTTCTCCCCTCCACCTTGCCCGTGACTTCTCTAAGGCCGCTCTTCTCCAGGGCCCGGCCTGGAATGATGCACGTTGCAGGGTGACAATTTGGTACTCATCTGTAGAGTTGGATTGAAATTGATCACAGGATCCCAGGTTGGTGGCATCAAAATAGAACCATGCTTTTTAATGAGTTTAGGAAGTCCTTTCCTCCCACGTGGCTGTTGGACACCTCAGGCTCTGTGGTTTCATCATTGGGGGGAGGGGGGGGTGCCCAGGCACAATGTATGCCCTACACTAGAGGTCCTGGGGACCACAGGTTGAGTTCTCCTGGGGAACCCTAGTAACCCCACCCCCACCCCCAACACAGCAGTAAAATCAGCTGAACCACCCTTTTCTACAGCAAACAGAGAAGCCCCACTGAGACCTTCCCCTGGAATCACACCTCCAATTTAGATTCCCTTGTAGGACATACCTGCCAGGTACTTTGAGGCCTACTGTCTCCCTTCCAGCTAAAAATAGCTCTTTAAAGAGCAAGCTCTTCTAATCTCAAAGTTGTAGCTGCTGCTGCTGCTGCCGCCATGACCTCTTGGAATTCATTGGGGCCTATGAAGAGTAAGGCAGTGAAGCACACTTTCTAATTGGGACTCTGGAAATGGCACTTTAAAAGCATACACTTACAGCCCTAACCGGTTTGGCTCAGTGGATAGAGCGTAGGCCTGTGGACTGAAAGGTCCCAGGTTCGTTTCTGGTCAAGGGCATGTACCTTAGTTTCGGGCACATTCCCAGTAGGAGGTGTGCAGGAGGCAGCTGATCGATGTTTCTCTCTCATCGATGTTTCTAACTCTCTATCCCTCTCTCTTCCTCTCTGTAAAAAATCAATAAAATGTTTTTTAAAAAATACACTTATATATAGCATACCTGCAATGCTATGTTGGCTATCTTCACTTACCAGGTTTTTCACGCTCTTAAAAAATGTAGAGAAGAACCCTAGCCAGTTTGGCTCAGTGGATAGAGCGTGGGCCCAAGGGCTGAAGGGTCCTGTGTTTGATTCCGGTCAAGGGCACCATACCTTGGTTGCAGGTTCCCTGACCCCGGTCGGCTTGCGTGCAGGAGGCAACCAATCCATGTTGTCTCTCTCACATTGATGTTTCTCTCTGTCTCTCCCTCTCCCTTCCACTCTCTCTAAAAATCAATGGAAAAATATCTTCAGGTGAGTATCAACAACAAAAGTTTAGAGAAGAAAAATGAATGCCTCAGGGCTCATAGCTGAGGCTGAAGGGTCAAAGTGGGGCAAGGCAAGCTTTATCTGAGTCCACCCTCTAGGATTTAGGGGGCCATCCTAAAATTGACCGCCATTGTTCCAGCTGCCAGGGCCTCCCAGGCTGGAGTGTGGGGCTGGAGTCGATGTCACCTGCCTCCACCCAGATGCCCAAGTACAATGCTCTCAGAACTGAACTTGCATCTGACCTTTGGGGAAAATGAGAAAGAATCGGGCCAGCTTTGGGATATACCAAGTTCTTTTCTAAACCTGACTTCAAAAACATTCTGCCTTTAGTGCCATTGAGCCTTAAAAAATGACTGCCTGTGAAATAGAAAGATGATCAAGGACCTTCAAATCTCTGTCTGAATGGGACTGATTATTTAAGAAAAGCACCACAGGCACCTGGTAATGGGAACTGGTCTGCCAAAGAGCTTTTTAAGGTAATGACCTGAGATTTTCTGCCCAGACATTCAACTCTTAGGGATCCTATGAAACACTTGGCCTAGGATATAAAACAGCAGTGGAATGCCATTTTTTTTTTTTTGTATTTTTGCAGGAGTCTTCATTTCCTGTAGTAGTCGATCAGAAAAAGACACTAAGGCATGTAACACTGAAAAACTTAATCATCATTTACTAAACCTCTCTAATTTTAATGACCTAAAGTGGGGGGGGGGGGCGGGGGGAGACAAGGATGGCTCACTCGCCTCCTCCATTCCTAGCATTTGCTTTAAAAAGAACCAAAACCAATAAGGCGTGATTCTCATACATGCTTCTGTTTCAAGTATTCCCCTACTGGAAAGAAAATGCACTCTTAGAACACATCTGTAATCGGCCTTCCTGGGATAGAACAAAAATGTGATTATGCTTAAGGAGAATAGTATTCATATCAACATTTTTAGACTTTACTCATGTTGAGAATCCTTTAAGAAATTGCTGTCTTTCTAAATTTTTCAGAAATTGCTGTCTTTCTAAATTTTGTGTGTGGTGCAACTTACTATACATATAAACTTAGCATGAATGATCACCACAGTAAAACATAGTCCTCTGCCCTCTGCTTTTCCCCAAGTCTACCTGATTTGCTCTAAAATGAATAGCATAAAGCAATAATATATATTTCTCTCCAGGAAATACAGTATATATATTTTTTCAGAATCTAAAGGGGCTGACCTGAAAAGAAAACATTGATTTTCTTTAATCCTTACCTGAAGATACATTTTTATTGATTTAGAGAGAGAGAGAGACATCAATTGGTTGCCTCCCATATGTGCCCCGACTGGGTATCAAACTCACAATCCAGGTATGTACCCTGAATGGGAATCGAACCTGAAACATTTTGGTGTACAGGATGACATTCCAACCAACTGAGCCACCTGGCCAGGGCAGAAAATATTGATATTAAATAATTGTCTTGAACACAAGAAAAAAATAAAATTAAAATTCATCTGAAATATATTAATACTTTTGTTAACTGAAATTAGCTGTTTTGGTTGATTTGGTTCGGTTCATTTGTGTGATTCTCTTTTCCAAAGGGGAGAGTTATGAATTATCTTGGGGTTAAGGAGAAGAGAAAAAGAAAGAACTTAACTTGGAGTTCTACAAAACTCTGTCTTAAAATGAAACTGTCTAAAAATGCATGAATATCATCATCTTTTACCCAAAATCCAAGTAAAAATAAAAAACTGTTGTTATGAAGCACCCAGCAATTGACTTGCTTAATCTTCAGGCCATAATATCACTTTGTACGGAGAGCACCACATTGTACCTATTTTATTCCCTAATAGTGACCAAAAAAACTAACAAAGCATGTATTATCCTTACACTCTGACCTTAGTATAACCTGGTATTTGCATGTTTTCTGACTTTGGACAGTGCCTGAAGATTCCCCTGGCCTCAGAACCCTCATATATATAATAAGGAAGTAGAGTTAGATGATGTCTATAGTATCTTCCAGTTCTAAAATTCCTTTATATTGCCCTAACCCATTTGGCTCAGTGGACAGAGTGTCGGCCCAAGGACTAAAGGGTCCTCAGTCCAATTCTGTACCTTGGTTGTGGGCTCAATCCCCATTAGGGGGTGTGCAGGAGGCAGCTGATTGATGTTTCTAACTCTCTACCCCTCTCCCTCCTCGCTATAAAATAAATACAATATATTTTTAAAAATAAAATTCCTTTATCCTATTTTTGTATAATTAAATGTAAAGTCAACTCTGGTTTCAAAAACTTCACAAATAACCACTGCATGTTGCATTCTAATTTTCAAAGACATTAGTATTAAAAAAAGATATTTTGTTTGGTGTGTTTCAAAGATTTTAAGTCATCTGAGTTCATGGGTTTGCACCAGCGCCATGTTAGTGCATTTCTTCTCTTCTCCACCCTTATAACCTTTCTTCTAGGTCAAGGGTTCACTCAATTGTATTAATTATATCATTTTTTCATATAAATTGTTCTGCAAATGTTTTCTAATGTCATTGATTTATGAGAATCTACACTCAGAATGGCATCCTCATATTATGGATACTTGTTTTTCAAGATCCAAAGCCATTTTCATTACTTTTGAAGAATTCTTAAATGTCACTCAGGACAACTAAGAAACCCCACACCCCAAGCTATTTTGCTTGTGGAAAGAAGGAAATATCATTTGCAAAGTGATTTGGTATTTGAATGTAGTAGAACTTGCTTAATAACTATGAGACATGTGTGCTAAATTACCTTTACAAGAATGCTTTAATAACAAGATCACTGGACTAGAGAGAAAAAATAGCCGTCAAGCTCAGGAATAAAAAAAAAGGGGGGAAAGGGAATCAAAAGCTTTATGTAGAAGGCATTTTCTTTTTTAGAGGTAATTTATATGCTCAGTCTTTGTATCCACATTTCATTTATTCTGCTAGGTGAGGACAGAAGGTTCTCAAAGGTAGGATAGTTTCAATTATACTCACAAACTTTAAAAAGAGAATGAACACAATAAGAAAAATTGAAGAAAGTCAGCATTAAAAAGGCAGTTGACTGTAAAAGATGGGAAGATCAGGGTCATTGCCCAGAAATCATAATTAAAAATTTTTTTAAATATTGTGAATAAGCAAACCTTTGCATTATAATCTAATTACAGACATTATTCATGGTGGTCTCTCCAGGGGTTATTAATTGACAATTCCCTAAAGCAGAATCACTAAAGACAAAGAACTTGATAACCACTGTTCTGTTAACAAAGTGAAATACAGTATTTGCTTTCAGCCAGAAGGAGCACTGGGACTCTGAACCATGTAGGGATGGAAGAAATGATGAGGACAAAGGCTGACAAGCTCTGGGGTTGTCTGAGAACTGAAAACAAATGCATATTTCATCTCCATAACCTAAAGTACCTAGATATTTTGAAACACATATGCTTTTACGGCTTTTATCCTGATTTGGCAATATGAAGACAGAACTTTAAAACAAGATGATTTATACCAGCAAGGGACAAATGGCCTCTTCAACCCAAATATCAGACTGACAAGAATGCCTGGGATTAGACATCTTTTAAATAAGAGATGTCACAGGGATGCAACAACTCTCTCAATTTCCCTTTTTAACTTCAACCTAATGAAAACAACTACACCAGAATTTTACCATAATTAATTTCAAGGGTTATGCCATAAAATCACTTAATATTACACTTTTCTGCCTTTTCTGGCTCTAATAATAAAATGCTTTTGATAAAATTCAAAGCAAATTGGTATAACATCACAGTTTGTATTAAATTGGTGGTAATTTCACAATGTTCTACAGTTTTCAATAGGGTAATAATGACTACCATTTACTGAGTGCCAGGCCCATGTCAGGAACCAGAGCCTGGATTTTATTTACATAATCCTACTGTCTCCCTAGTGATTCTATGAGCAGCAATCTGCAAATTTTTTTTTGAGAGGAAATCTCTCAGATTAGATAAAATCACCTTTACACTAGTTCTCCATCAAAGCTGACTTAAATTTGCGAGCCACTGGGTCATTCATTTCCACTTCCTCCTCCTAACTCTATTCCTTATTTTATTTTCAGTACCACCATTCTCTCTCCAAGTTTTTCAACTAACCTTCGAAAGGTTCCTTCTCAGATTATCCATGGACTCATCTTCATACAATAAACATTGGTGCTTCTCAGGGCTCTGTCAGTAACTCTTTTTCTCTTTTCACTCTGACTAGGAAATCCTGTCTATTTCCATGGTTTTACCTATTTTTATACCCAATGACCAACAAGTTCTTAAGTCCAGCCCTGATATTTCTCTTGGCTCAACTATTCAATTGTCTGTATACCCCCTTAGATGTCCTAGAGATACCTAGACTCAATATGCCTAAAATGGAACACATTATATCTTTACATCACACACATATTCTGTTGGTTGGTGTGATAGATTCTGGAGTTCTCTACTTGTAATGGGATTAAGCCCATGCCCTTTGCCAACTGACCTCACAGTGGGGATGTATACCTCCCCATATGTACAAAATTATTTAATTTTTTTTCTTACTTACTTTCTAGGAAATACTTCAAGAGGTATAGCATGTTTCCACTTGTTCCTCTAGCCACCAGGAGAAAGCTGAATCCTAAGTGTGGGTCCTGAAATGAAAAAACACATGAAGCATCCAGAACCTGCCCTGTGATCTGGAGCACAGTCACCAACTGACTTGCAGTTCTGCAGATCCAGAAGTGAGAAATAAATGGTCACTGTTTAACCATCCAGATTTGGGAGTTACTGCCCTGGCCAGGTGGCTTAGTTGGTTGGAGCTGCTATCCCATACACCAAAGGTTGATTCCCGGTCAGGGTACATGCCTAGGTCGCAAGTTCGATCCCCAGTCAGGGCATGTACTTGTGGCAACCAACTGATGTTTCTCTCTCACATAAATTTCTCTCTCTAAAAAATCAATAAAAAATATATCCTCAAGTAAGGATTAAAAAATATATATTTCGGAGTTATTTGCTTTGCAGCATTATCACAACCAAAGCTGGTGAGTTAGTGACACCACTACCACACTGGAAGCCCTACATATCAGATTTATTTATGCCCCCCCCACACACACATACACATCAAAATATAAAATTACACATCAAAAATAAAATTGCTAACACTTCTCAAATTTTCACCTAATTATTTCTCTTATCTCTCCTCTCTTCTCTGTTCTTGCTAGTGCTACTAACTCAGGCTCACATCATCAGTCATCTAGTCTATGGCAATGGCCTTCTAACTTCCCGCCCTTTCAGCTTCTAACTCCACACATATGCCCTCCTCCATGCCACCTGAATGGTGGACTAAAACAAAAATATGTCTACATCACACACTTGTTTAAATATCTTCACACTTCCCATTGCTTACAGATCAAGTCAAACTCCTCAGCTCAGCACAGAAGACTGCTTTGAGCTGCTCTGTCACTTCTCATCTTCATCTCTGCTTCCTGGCCCCTGCTTGATGACACACAGCACATTTATCAGGTACGAGATCCATAGAGCTTCCAACACACAACTGTATGTCTCGACTTAGGATCTTCATACCTCTTTCCTTTACTTTGAATCTTCTCAACTCAACCTCTTGGTGAACTACTAATCTTCCTACAAACCTCTACTTAGAGATCACCTCCCCTCCTCTCCACTTTCCTCAGCAATTTGTGCAATAAAACACAATTATAAATTATTTACACCATGCTGTTTACACATTTGTCTTCTCTACTGGATTGTCTAAATTGAGTGGTCATTTCTAATCTGACTTGACTTACAAAGCATTTGATTGTGTTGCCTACTCCTCTTTCTTAGTTTCCCCCTACACCCATGAGCACTTCTTTTGAGTCTTTTTGCTAGGTCCACCGCACTCCTAACCTCTTAACAATGAAGTATTCAAGGTCTCTTCTTTATCTGTACGGATTCCCTTGACGATCTCATATCTTTAAATACTATCTACATACTGATAATATCTAAATATTATCTAAGTTTATATTTTCAGTTTTGTAACCCTTGCCTTGCCTTGAACTAGACTGAGCTGAACATTCAGTCACACTTGGAAAACAGAGTGTCCAGAAAGCAGCCTAGTAAACCCCTTGCAAGGAAGCATATCAGACACTCTGGAATAACAAGTCTTCACCTATGAAGTGCTCAAATGCTGCATAATTGCAAAAAAGTTTTCAGGCAAATCTCAGCCAGGTGAAATGAGCAAAAGGAATCAGGCCAGAGTGGCTTAGGCCAGAGGCATAAGTTCCCTCACCCCAAACACTCTCAAAAATTCTTCTCAGAATTAAGCACTGAATGAGAAATTTGGTCTGAATGGGTTACTCAGGGACTGACTCATTAAGCCCCCTCACTTCTAGGGCCAAGTGTGCCTTGGTACCAACACAGTCCCTAGATGTCTCCACATTCTGACTTTATTCTGCACCACTACACTAAAAGAAAAAAGAAAAAACCTGTCTCAAATTTCAGTTGTTTCACCCCTTATTAGTATCTCACCCAAAGATGTATTACAATCAGACCCTGCCTTATCCCCTTCTGCCTTCAGGACCAAGTTAAAGAGGGAAGGGGATGGAGAGAGTACAGTTCTGGAAAGGAACATGAGCACCATTATCATAACTACCACCAACTTTGGGCCTAGTAAATGGGGTTAACCATACCCATAGGAAAACAGGACACTAGGCCTCATGGCTCTGGTCTTCTGAATGAATCCTTTTTGGCAGAAAAGGTAACTGTGAGGCCTTTGGTCAAGGAAAAACACTAGTACTTTTTCCTAAAACAGTTAAACTCCTATGACATCAGTGGCTCCTGCTCCATGATCTCCAAGGTCCCACTATCCAGCCCTGAATTGTATTTCATTTTCTCCAATGACAGGACTCTAAAGTAACTTATAGCCCACAATTACCTGAATTCAATGGCCTTTCTCAATTTTCATCCCAATTCGCCACAAAGCCATAATTCCCAGGTTTCTTACTCCCTGACAGTTCCTTCTCATCTCCTATGCTGGCTCTTCCTACTAACTTTCCCCAGGCTGCCATTTTCTATCTTTCATACTCTTCCTTTTGACTGAAACTGCAATCCATTATCTTCAGTTACCAGAGGGCATCTTCATTCAAATGCCCTACCCCTGTCTAACACAATGTTCAAGAGTGAACTCATCAATTGGCCCAATACCCTCCTCTTCAACACATACACATTCCTATTCACAGATACCTTCATTTTTTTAAATGTAACTTTATTGTGGAAAGTATTACAATTGTCACCTCCCGCCCCCATTGACCCACTCCACCCTACCCAACCCAAACCCACACTATTGTCTGTGTCCATGGGTTATGCATATATGCATATAAGTTCTTTGGTTAACCTCTTCCCTCTCCCCCCTCCCCCTTCCCTCTGAGATTAGTCAATCTGTTCCATGCTTCCATGTCTCTGGAGATTCATCATCTCATATCTGGACAGCTACCTTATAACTGGTTTCCCTGGCTATAGTCTTTCCCAATTCCCATTAATCTCACTACTGTGAGTATCATAATAATAGGGACTATGTCTTATTCACATTTGTACTCCAGGCACCTAACAGGGTACATAACAAATAGTAGATGCTCAATAAATATTTGCCTGATGCATTGATCAAATCCTTATACCACCCCCAGATTATTTTTTAAACTTCATATTGCCCTGTTATTCCATTGAAAAAAAAACTTTTTAAAAATCTTGTCTAAGCCGGCAGTCAGATATCCTTAGTGCTGCCGCGGAGGTGGGAGAGGCTCCTGCCACTGCACTCACCAGCCATGAGCCCAGCTTCTGGCGCACTGACCACCAGGGGGCAGCTCCTGCATTAAGCATAAGCAATAAAACAAAATTTTAAAAAAATCTTGTCTAAGCCGGCAGTCAGATATCCTTACTGCTGCCGCGGAGGTGGGAGAGGCTCCCGCTGCTGCACTCACCAGCCATGAGCCCGGCTTCTGGCGCACTGACCACCAGGGGGCAGCTCCTGCATTGAGCATCTGCTCCCTGGTGGTCAGTGTGCGTCATAGTGACCAGTCATTCCCCCATTCGGTTGATTTGCATATTAGCCTTTTATTATATAAGATTTTTCCAAGAAACTATTTCTTCAAGAGACCTCTCAATCAGAAATATGGTAGGTAACAGAAACTCAAAGCTTCTCTTCTTGAATCTGGGGTAGAATGCTTACATTCACACCTATAGCCTTCTTCACCCCACCTCCTTTCCTCTGCCCCATCCCTAAGCAATCCTAGAGATAGTAACTGTCTAGGATACCCTAAGGCAGTAGTTTTCAAACCTTAGTTTACTGAATTTTTACCTTTAGGGTTTATTAAAACGTATATTACCAGGCTCTATTTTCAATTATGATTTATTGGTCTGGGCTTTGACCCTGAAAAGGATGCATTTTAACAAGCATTCACATAAACCTCATGAGCACTGTCAGAACATTACACTTTGAGAAATCTTACCCTAGAAGGTGGTGGATTGCAATTTAAAAGCCTTATCTCATAGAATGCTGTCTGAACCTCAATTGGTAGCAGTTAAGGCCTATCAAAGTATGGTATTCATCTCATTCATCATGAATTAATATCACAGTGTTCCCAAGGATATTTGCTTCAGTTTATTGCCCTGCTATTTCCCAATCATAATTCAAACCTTAAGTTCTTTTTTATTTTGCTCCCCCTAACTAAAATACCCTTTTCTATTCACTTTCTTTTCCTCTGAATCTGTCCAAAATCAATCATTATTATCTAGATCAAAGCCTTTCTCCCTGATGCTTCCCCATCCATCTATCCATCCATCCATCCATTCATCCTTCCTTCCACCCATCCATCCATCTATTCATTCATCAATCCATCCATCCATCCATTCATTCAATAAGAATTTATTAAATGTGTCATGGTTCTAGGTTCTATGAGCACATCAGTGAACAAATAAATACAAATCCTTGTCCTCAGGAATTTATATTCTAGTGAAGGAGGACTGGCAATAAATAAATTATAAGTCAAATCTATAGTAAGTTAAATGGTGATAAGTTGTTCTATGAAGAAAATAAAGAAGAGATGAGAGATAGAGAATGACAAGAGTAAAAACGTAAAAACAATTTTAAATGTTGTGGTTGGGAAGGGCGCATGAGAAGAAGGTAATTGAATTAAAATTAAAAGAGGGAGTAAGCCATGTGGCTATTTGAAGTACTTTCCGGGGAGAAGGAAGGGCAAGTGAAAAAAGCTGAACAGGAGTATACCTCATGTATTAGAGGAACAGCATGAATATCATTGTGTCTGGAGAAGAGTGAGCCAGGAAGAGGTGGCAAAGAGATGAGGTCAGAGGTGAACAATTGAATAGCATTGGAAGGACTTAACTTCATAAGCCCTTACATTGAGCAAAGGAGTGACATGTCTGACTCACATTTTAACAGAATTATTCTGGGGAAAAGAGCAGAAGCAGAAAGAACAGTTAAAAGATTGTTGCAATAATCCAAGCAAGACATGACAGTGACTTGCTGACATGGATTGTGTTAGGAGTGGTGAAAAATGAACCAATTCTGGATATATTTTGAAGGAAGATGACATAGGTTGCTGATGAATTGAATGAAGGAATTTGAGAAACACTGTATCTCCAAGGTTTTTGCCTTGAGTACCCTGATTAATATGAAGAAGACTGTGAGAAAAGGAGAGTAAAAATCAGATGAGTTTGAGATATAGTAACATGTTAAGTTTGAGGTATATATTAGACATCCCCATGGGTATACTGAGTAACATGAGTCAAAAAATTCAGGGGAAATGTTTGGGTTGAAAATGTAACTTTAGATAGCCATATCAGTATATAGATGGTATATAAAGATATGAGATCATCAAGGGAATCAGTACAGAGTAAAGAGGAGACCTTGAGCACTTTATTGTTAAGAGGTCAGAAGTGGGGCGAACCCAGTAAAAGAGACTGAGAAGAGGCACTCACTGACACAGGAGAAAGCCAATAAAGAGAGTAGGCAATACAATCAACTATGCTTTTTAAGTCAAGTCAGATTAGAAATGACCACTCAATTTAGAAATACAGAAGTCTCTGGTGACATTGACAAGGGGAGTTTCAATGGGTAAATGAGAGGGAAGCTGAATGGAGTGGAATCAATAAAGAACTGTAAGGAGAGAGAGAGGGAGAGAGAGAGAGAGAGAGAGAGAGAATTGCACAGCGAGTATAGACCACTCTTTGAAGATGTTCTTTCATCCACTTAATTTCCTTCTCCTGGAGTCTCTGTGCCACCTAGGACCAGTCTGCTCACTTCCGCATTTTATCATATTTTACTCTCAATGATACTTAACTCACCATTATGTTTATATCTTCTTTAAAACGAATTTGGATTCTCTTAGTAGAGAGGATCAATATCTCATTTTACACTGCAACACCCCCTCAGTGCTTTGCACAATTCTGTGCCTATAGTGGGTATTCAAAAATACATGATGAACTAAATACATATTTCTCTAATAACAGTCTCTGCCCCCTTTTCTAGCTCTTCTGCCTAATTATAATTTTAAACAGATTGTAGGTCAAATTTCTGCTCCTCAGTTCGACCTTTAAGGTCCTTCTTAAAATGGTCCTATCCAAAATGCATCTTTTTGCATTTTCTTATATTGCCATCTGCTTTAGTTAGTATAGTTTACTGACCCTTTCCTGAAAAGATGCTGCTTATTTTTACCTGTCATTTTAATTATATTATCTCTGTCTGGGAATTTCTCCTCTAACTCAAGGATTTTTCTCCTTTCAGAAACTAACCAAGAAAAAACCCTAATCTCATATTTGCTGTAACATATAGTTCTCTAGATCTTAGGCTTATCATCAGTACCACAATATCATGGTCTTTCTTATACTATCGATAGGATTTAAAAAATGACTTTTATATGCCTTCCACTTTAAAATTACCTTAGACCAAGCTTAACTATTTTAGTTTTCTATTTATTCTAACCATCAAATAACACTTTCAGGATCAATAAAAAAATAAAATGAGAAACAAATATTACCACACATGACATTTAATGAAGGATTAATATGTGATAAAATGAATTTATTATGAATGGATGTATGGTTATATAAATGGATAGATAGATAGATAGATAGATAGATAGATAGATAGAAATCAAAAGGGCTTACTATTGCATAGTTATTTCATACATCATACATTATCTTCTTTAATGCTCTCAAGATCCATAGGATGTGGGTAGTAGGCATTTCATAAGAGTATAATGAAAATAATCTTACAGGTGTTGCCCTGCCCAAGGTTATTCAAGACACTGGAACCAAAATCTCTGACTCTAGAATCCAGTCCTTTCCTCTTCCCACTTTAGTTGCTTCCTGGGTAAAAATATAAAACCACTCAAAATCTAATTCAAAGCTATTTCCAAATCTTGTCACTTAGAATGGATGAGGTTTTGCTACATTTGTTTTTCAATGGAAGTATAGTTCTTTTAATTTTATCTTTTTTTTCCCTTTAATAACATATAAACTATTAGCCTTACAATTGATTTGATCATTTAACCTAAAATGTTAACAAAACAAAGTGTAAGTTTCCTTAATAACTCTCTTTGCTTTTGATCCTTTATGTCTAAAAAGCCTTTCAAGCTACCACTGACTCAAACAGTAATGGTTTACAAGTTTGAGTTTCTGAAAATCAGACAAAAATATTCATTGGAATAAATTTCCTCTGTGGAGTAGATTTCTTTATGCCACAAGACATTCCTCTCAGATTTCTGATCTTAAGAGAACAAAACATAGTTTATAGAGCCTACATGAACTCCACACCTCAGATATATTTTTAAAAGATGTTCAGTTTACTTCCTCAGTATAGGAACGCTTGTGAATTTTGAAAGCTTTCTTAATCCTCTTAGGTCATTGGGGCACAATTAGAGATCAGAGTGAATAGTTTACTAACATATTCCAATATGATTGAATCCTTCAAGGTTAACAACAAAATTCTAGCAATCTTATTTGCTTTACTTCTGGTCATAGGTTCTAAGAAATGAAATATATATGGCAACATATGATGCTATAAAGGAAATATAATCTCTACTTAAGACAGCCATGGAGTTCACTCAGTATCCCAACTGCCCACCCAGAGTGCCTTCAGACTGTAGCTTATACCCTAAATTATCTGTCCCAAAACTTGAGGCTACATTAAGATCGTCAGAGGAGTTGTATATAAAACCAAAGTGCTATTTTTAATTTTTAAAAGCATCTTTAATAGATACATGTAAAATATTTACAAATTTATAAATTTAACTGTATATTAGTAATTATTTTTTTCATTTCATATAATATTAAATGCTTTTTGGTTGTTTTCATAGTAAATTATGAATCTGCAAGTAGAGATTTTGAATTTTAGCTTCTACTATGTCTCAGGTTTCAGAATTAATGAGATTGGAGCCTTTCTATATATTACAGAGAAATCTGACAAATAAGCTGATTGAAAAACTAAGTGTATGCTTTCTTTTACCATTTCCAAAAAGAGAATAGAAATGCAATGATAATCTTTGTGTACTATTTTCTCTTTTGTCAAATCTTAACTGACTTGCAGAAAGTGGATAACATTCAATTAAAATGAACCAAAAAGAAATTTAAAATACCTCAGTGAAATGATTGATTATGAAATGGATCTTTCAGTTGAAGAGTGAAGATGAAACATGAAAAAGATCAGCTTATGCAGTAGACATTTTTTTACAACTCTTTTTTTACAACATGAGCGAAAGGAAGGAAGGAAGGAAGGAAGGAAGGAAGGAAGGAAGGAAGGAAGGAAGGAAGGAAGGAAGGAAGGAAGGAAGGAACTGTCAGCTATTGGGTTACTGGAGAGGTGACTATTGAGCATATTTTCATGGTGATGGCGATGGCTTGCAATGAGTTGATGACTGTTAATCAAACTAAAACTGTGACTTTGAGGATCAATAGAATTTGGAAACAGAAACCTGCAAACAAAGCGATGTTGTTTCTCCAATATAATTTGTTTTGTAAAGTTATTGCCCAGTGAGCAGTGCATAAACTCTTATTTCACTCATGATAAGACTGTATTTGGATTTTTAGTGAGTGAAACCATATTAAGAAGAGAAAGAATTCTGATCATTTGCATCATTTTTAATGTAAAATTTCATGCTCTTCTTGATTCTGGCACTGGTGTGATTTGTAAAGGGCTCTAATTGTGGGCAATTATTACAGTCCTCCAGCGCCACCTAGTGCTCCACATACTGCTGTAGCCCAGCTCACCTCTTAAACTAAACTAACATTTCTTACAAAGGTATTCATCCTACATAAAAGGAACAAGAAGACTTCATAGCTTGATTTTGAAATCTGATGGTCAAGCTATTTTCTATCAATAGTTTTAAATTGCTGAAGGGCTCTTGTCACTTTTGTTGAACTAAAAGTATTTTACTTCTTTGGGGTTCATTCCCATTAATAAGTGCCTAATTATCATTGCTTCCTGGCAAACTGATGCAATTATAAGGTTTATCCTGGTTCTGCTAGAAGGTAAGTCACTTTATAATTGATTCATTTGAGCATTTCAGAATGGAATATCTACACATATAAGTGCTAAGTTTATAGAAACAGCCAAGGAAACACGGAAACAAAGGATGACCACTGATTACCCAATTTTTGTTAACTGACTTAAAATTGGTTGAAGACACTCTCAGGTTCTTATTATTAGAAACAGCGGCCACCAAAGAAGGTTAAGGCAGGTGACAGCTATTCCTCCACATACTCATTACCAAGAATTATAATGAAAGCATGCCTCAGATCAAATTATGCCACCCATACAGGTATTAATGAGTATTCAATAGCAAGCAAGTACACAACTATTCATATACTCTATTCTGCAAGTTTAACAAACTCTCAGCTATTTTCAGTGCTCAAAAAAACTACCTTGTATGAAAGATTCACTAGAGTCAGAACTTTGTTATATTATTATCAGCATCAGGCAACCAGAAATCATCCTAAATCACTGGCTGGACAGAGGACCACTTAAAGGTAAAGTTTAGGCACTATTCTTATATATAAAAGCTACATATCTCCATTTTTATGATAATTCCTGAAAATAATTTTGTCAGGTAGAGGAAAGATGATGTTAAAACATGATCCCCTCCCAGTGTCAAGTATGTTAGGTATGTCACAGCATAACACCACTAAGAAAAAAATATGTTCCATTGTTCTTGAACACACATGGGAATGAGATGGTCTCTATATGTGCCTCTCGGGAAAATATCCTATTATTCTTGTCTCTTTCTCAAATCTCTTTATCAAGTAATCCAACAACCGGAAAATGTCTTTGCTTCTAGATGAGGGCGAGGACTGGGTCAGATAAAAGCATCGTGTACGGAAATAGACTTGCAGTCTGGATCTTTCAAACCCAGATACACAGCAGGGTACTAAACTAGCCTCGTCTCTCATGAAAAAGCCAGCTTTGCTGTGCAACTCCAGCCAGGTAACAAAGGAGGAAGGAGAAAGCTCACATAGGCCCAAAGGACCTTTCCCCCCACTTGCAGCCAAGTCAATGAAGAGGGAAGAATCCAGGATCCTTGTAAAACTGCTTCAATTTCTTCACTTACAAACACGAATGGGAACAGAAAAGCAATAAGGGCCATTCATTTGATGCTCAAGGGGAGTTATAAACCACCTTGTGCTCCATTTCCAAATAAATATTTCAAAAGGGACATTTGACTTTTGTACCAAAGGAAATTTACAGTATTTTATAACATTAACAAATTTATGTTTTGAGAAATGATGAGTAAATATACCATTGCATTTCAATACAACAGGAGATACGCCCAAGCTAAAATAGTTCTTCCCCACCGGTAAGGTGCCCCGTGTGACTTAAAGGATGCCAGAAAGTTCACCTGTGCCTCACCATCACCCACTCACTCAGGGAAGTGCCATCTTCCCTTCTGCTGAGCCTCACACCTCAACTTTCAGGTCAGGACTCTCATTTAGATGAGCCCGAAGGAACAGGTTCTCGTTCTCGGTGTTAAATACCAGAGGCAGGAGTTGTAAACACCCTAAAAAATGCATGCAGAATATTGTGAGTTTGTATGTATGTAACTTCTTTTGTTCCCCTCTGGGAAGTGTGTTTCACAGCTTTAATTAGATGCTCAAGAGTGTCCCTGCTCCAACTCAAAAGAGCTAATGAGCACTGCCCACATGATTTAACAAGCCCCCTGCAATTATCTTATTATTATGGATTTATCTATCAGAGTTGCCAATTCCCCTGACAAGACACACGAGGTTAGATCTCTTGCAGGTAAGAGCTGCCTTGCATGACCCGGGCCTGAAGTATCCGTCAGTGATTAGAATCCATGTTTGACAGAACATGGGCTCCGGGGTGAGGCTGCTTTGTCCCTCATCCTGCGTGTGACCGTGGTCTCAGCCATCATTACCCACTGCCTGCATCCCTGCCGCAGCCCACTGATTGCTTCTGCTCTTGCCCTTCCTCAGTCTGTCCTTGGAGCAGCAGCCAGACGATCTTTACACTGTGGTCTCAGTTGAAAACTTATGTCCACAAAGCTGAAAATATTCACTATCTGGGAAAATTTGTTCACACATATTCTAGAGGGTTTGAGGGAGTGGGGTGGTTAGGCATGGAGGGAGGTAAACATGAGCTAAGGAGTTACTATGTCAGAGGGTGAACAATGAAGCAGGCAAGGGGACTGAGTGCAGCCGCGGGTCAGAGGGTGTGTGGGATGTAATTAGGGTGAGGGAGGCCTCCTTCTCGGAGAAGGCGACCTGGGGGTAGAGGCTTGAAGTCACTGAGGGAGAAGACTGCAAGGGTATTTAGGAGAAGCACATGCCACTCAGCAGCACTGGAGAGATCCTGAGGCTCAGGCAGAGAGAGTTCTTAGGTTGGAGAAACAGTGCTGAGAAGAGAACCTGAGGGAGGAGGAGTGGCAGGAGGTGAGGTCAGAGAGGAGAGGGCTAACAGAAGTGGAGCAGGGCCTGCACGCCTGCCTGCCTGCCTGCCTGCCTGCCAGGTGTTTTACTTCTCTGGCTTCCAGCTGGGAAGTTGTGAGAAGATAGGGGCAGAGGAGAGAGGTGTGAAGGGCCAGATCGTAAATATTTTCAGCTTTGTGAACATAACTTTTCAACTCTCTATCATAAGGGAAGAAGTCATTGGCACTATGTAAACAAAGGGGAGTGGCTATTCCAAGTCCGCCTGCTTCCAATGATCTTCCTATTTTATATATTGCTTCCCAATATTCCATTAAAAAGAAAACCTGTTTGTAATACACAGTTTGAAAATAAACAAATGTATTGAGTTTCCATTATAAAAGCTCATCAGGTTTATTATAAAAATCTGGGAAAATTTATTTCTGTAGTCATTTTATACTATATGGTACAGTTTTTGGTACACGGTTGTTGTTGTTTTCTTAAATAACATCTGTGCATTTCTATACCTACTGAATACTTTGTAAATATAATTTTTAGTGACTGCTTAATGTTCCATCTAGTCAATAGGCCATAATCAGTTTAACCATGTCTGTATTGTTGGAAATGTAGATAGTTTTACATTCTTTACCAACATTTTTTAAAATCCTGAAATTTATTTATATCTCCAGGAGGTAGGGTTACTGGGCCAAGGTGTTTAAGGTTTTCAAAGCATTTTGCCAAATTGCTATCATAGGAAAGTGTACTAATTTAATGCTCTCCAATATTATCAGAGTGGTTATTCCACTGCCAGGTTTTAATATTGCTGTTCAAGAGCAATCTCTCTTCCACAAAGGACAACTAGAAGGGAGTTTTGTTTTTAGCATAACCAACTACAATTTAATTTACTCAACCCCTGCTTCCAAGTATTAAGTGATTTCAAAAAGAGTTATGCTTTCTGTTTAGGATTCTGATTAAACAGTGAAAAAGTATGTGTGTCACTTGATATTGTAATATATTATTCTTATTAATAAGTCTTCTGGGGGGAATATGCCTCTGCCCCTAAGGCTTAATCTTGGTTGGCTTACTACCCCTTAATTAAGTAAGAGCTCTTGGTAATAACAGTTAAATAAATCGACTACTGTTCCTAGTGGCTGGGCGATCACGCTCTGATCCTGGCCCCAAGCTTATTGTGAGGAGTCCCCAGAATCAATATGTGAACCAAGAGTTATTTATAGATTAAATAAATAGTGTGTATCCTATTTTTCCAATGTATATACATGTTGTTGTAAAAAAAAATGCACATTTACTTCAATGTGTTGCTGAATTTATAATAGCTTTTGTCATCAATATTTACTCAGAAGATCCTAAAAATACAACTGCTATTTTGGGGATTCTTAGACATGGGGTGGGGGGGGAGCATTACAATGTTTCTTTGGCTTCAAAACTGTTAGAAACTACTTCAATAGGTGTCAGAGTTTACCTGTAAATCTGGTGGCGATAGGCAAGGTATGCAGCTACTGAACACATTAAACCACATGTCATTCAAATGACCCTTGTTTAGCTTGTGTTCTTCATTGGGTAAAAATTTTAATGATCTTACCCCTTTCCGAGAAGTTCAAGCACTGTCCTTTTTTCAATGAGGAATGCTGTAACAATCTAAAAAGAATTTTTTTAAAAATGACAATGGCACCCGCCTTCAGGGCCCAATTTTTCTTTAAGCCCATGGAAGTCGGGGTGAATGCAGCATAGCCCAGCTGCTCCCGCGGTTATTGTGTGTGTGTATCCGGTCTGGGCCACAGTGTAGATCTGGGGCATGTGTAGTCAGTGCAAGGTCCAGAGGAAGTACAGGGAAGCGGAGCTAACATCAGCTAATGGGTGATTTTCTTGGAGCCCTCTGCTCCCATTTATATATCCTCAAAGCCTGAGTGACCGTGCTAAGGCAGACACCAGGCAAGAAAGAGAAGGCAGATTTCTATAAAGAGAAATGAAAGTACTGTTACTCAACTCTGCTGTAAGACTACGAAACCTTACAGCTTGTTTTATAGGGAGGAGCAGTGAAGCAGGAAATTGCTAATGCAATGTATTTGGAAGAAGAGAGGAAACGAGAGGATACCGGGCACAGATGCAGAGATTGTAATACCTACCTAATGCCCCTGCAGCAGGGACTAATGCATTCAGAGTGAGCATTCAAGATGTGAAATGCCACTCAATTAATTATAGACTCGAGCTTGATTAGCTTTAAGGAATCTTATGAACAAAGAAATGGGGTTAATCCCTGGCATTTAGTTAGTGGGCTTCATTTTTCCTCACCAGCCATTGCTCTTATTTCTGATAAACCATGGTAGCTATCACATATAACATAGGTTGTAAACAAATATTTGCTGCTAACATTTTATAGAACTTATTTCTCAGATATTCATACTGTACTACACACATATCATTAAGCCTTCTACATACCTAATGTTCAACACATACCAATATCCAGACAGTATATGGTATAAGTAGCATTAATGGAATCCATTTCCAGATCCTCAAATTCCACATATACGCTTTTTATTTTTTTCCAGAGAGAATGAAAGGGAGGAAGAGAGAGAGAGAGAGAGAGAGAGAGAGAGAGAGAGAGAGAGAGAAGAGAGAAACATTGATGTGAGAGAGATACTTCTACTGGCTACCTCCTACACACACCCTGACCCCTGACCAGAGGCAGGGAGTGAATCCACAACCCAGGTACGGGCCCTTGACTGGAAATCGAACCCATGACCCGTTGTTGCTCAGGCTGACGCCCTAACCACTGACCAACACCGCCCAAGGCCACATATACTCTTTCTTAAAACTTATTCGCTTAGCTAGCACCCAGATCTTGGTTTCTAAAGATTATTCTCCAATAAAAGGAACCAAGCCTCCTTTAAGAAATGAATTATTTTAGAGATGGGAGAGAGAAAATACCAGGTGAGTCTGGAATAATTTATAAGGGCAGAAAATAAGGAAGTGAAAATGGGAGGAGAGAAAGGAGGGAGGAGAGAAGGAAGGGAGGAGAAGGGGAGAGAGGGAGGGAGGGAGGGAGGGAGGGAGGGAGGGAAGACAGGAGCATGCCAAAAAGACAACCTGAAAGAGTGAATAGGCCAAAGCTGAAAGAAATTTCCAGGCTTTGCATATTCCTATAAGGGCCTTTGCATATTCCTAGAGGGGCCTTTTCTAATTGATATGCCCTGAGAGGGAGCCTTTTAAAAATGTATACAGGCACCTTATAGACTAACATTGTCTTTCGTTCCAAAAGCAGGTTAACAGATTAAGTGATTTGGCTAACATTTGGTTAACACTGAAAATCCAAAAGTATTTTTCAGACCTTGGACAGGGGGTGGGCGTGGGCAAGGGAAGAAGGGAGGCTGGGATGGATGATGGTTGGGAGTGATGGAGGAGCAAGGGGAGGAGCGGGGTGGCCCGTGTACTAACGAAATGCCGAGTTGACATACCTCTTCATGAGCATGGCTTCACTCATATCATATCAGTTCTGTTTTACCACTTGACTGAGCTTTTCAATGGGTGCAGGGAAGTTTTGAAAGGCTCACACATACTGATTGACATTTTTATCATTCTCTCTATACCAAGGCTTCCTAACTGGGTTGTCGAATTGTAACCCAGGTTTAGAGAGTACACAATTATGTGCATTATTCTTTGTGGGGAAGTTCATAACATTAATCAAATTCTCAAAAGGATTCAAGACCCAAGACAGGTTAAAAACCAGAGTAGAGCCCAGGTGCCATTGATTGAGCATCCATCTATGAACCAGGGGATCACGGTTCGATTCCTGGTCAGGGCACATGCCCAGGGTGTGGTCTTGATCCCCAGTGTGGGGCGTGCAGGAGGCAGCTGATCAATGATTCTCTCTCATCATTGATGTTTCTATCTTTCTCTCCCTCTCCCTTCCTCTCTGGAATCAATAAAAACAAGGAACCCATCTTCTCCTCCCTCTGAGTCTCTGTGGTCCAGGCACATGTTCTATCTGTTCCAATGTCTGCCTATATCCCAGCGTTTTGCCCACCAGTTTTAGCATCAGCCAGTGGATCTTATCTGCAGCAATTATTACTGTGGCTTCTTGGCTTCGCTCACAGCCCAGTAACTATAGAGAGGAAACTTGTCCTCCATTTATTTATTCATTCAATCATTTGTTTATATCACTAAAGATTCATGCATATTTATTAACCAACTATAAACTCTTGCCTGATTCTGCTGCAACCTTCTGAGTAGCCTTAGGACTCTCCCAACTGTCCACTGAGGGGACAGAAGGGAAGCCGACGCCGTCACACATTTTCTTCCATTTCTGAATCAACGTTACTTTCAGTTTTCAGTGATACATTTAAAAAAAACTTCCAATCAAGACTGTGAGAAGAACGAAGACCGCTCAGACATGCAAATATTTCTTCGTGACTCCAGTGATTCTGACTCAGGCGTAGGTGTGACAGGAGCCAAATGGATGTGCCCTTCACAAGGAAGCCTGGAACTGCTGACACAGGTGATCCCTGGGCCACGCTTGGGGGCAGGCTGCTGTGCGTTTATTGAACTGCAGGCAGCAGACCATATCCTGCCCACCGATCTTACAGGGATCATGATGTCCAAGGGCATACAAGTATCATCAAGGGTTTTCACCAGGGAGCCTGTTCTCCCGAGGCCCAGGGGCCAGGCAGCACTGCGATCACACACAGGGCTCTCTATGTCTGTGTCAGCAGGCAGAGAAGGGAACACAGGCGCGACCCAGAGACACCGCAGAAACAAAGGAGCTTGGTAGGTCTGCAACAACGTGTAGGAGAGCCCCCCACAATGGGACACGTGTTTAATTTTCTCCGAGACAAGGGGGTAGTAGTCAGCAAGAAAAATAATCAGATAATCATAGGGGCTTTTATTCGTTTTCTTGGAAACACTGAGGAGCTGGGCCATGGTGGGTGGGCCTGGGGGATGAAGATGCTGGAGAAAAGAAGCTCCGGGGGATGCTGACCCGGGTGAACAAGGAGGACGTTCGTGAGCTGACCCACAGTCAGCACTAGGAGCGAGCACTACGGGCGCTGCAAGTTGGAGAGATGGGCTTCCAGGACGGCAGTGGGATATCAATAGCCAGCCCTTCCGCCTGTAGGAGACATAGAGGCCAAGAGAACGAAGTTTCTGGGGAAGCTAGAGGAAGGAGGAAGAGGTGAGGCAGATGATCGTCAACAAAGAGGAGACAGAGCTGGAGCTGAAGGAGAAGGAAAGGGGGATCCGCCAGGAGTCTTCAAACCTGGAGCCCGTCCACCAGGAGGAGATGCAGGAGGTGGAGGAAAAGCGCCAGGAGCTGGAGGAGGAGGCGCCGCCTTCAACCCTAAGGCCCAGCAGGGCCCTGCAGGCTCAGGTTGCATGCCATGTTGAGGAGCTCCTGAGGAAGGACACGGACAAGGAGAAATCTGGACCCTCAGCCTGGGTGCCCCAAACTGAAGCGAATTCTCTGCTTTGCTCCTGACAAAGGCCAAACCGAAGGCCCTTTCCCTGGGTCCCTCTTGCTGTCTTTTCCTTCTGTTTGACTTGGCCATTATGGACCTTTTAAGGTATCTGTTTTTCTTCTGTTTTACTTTTACTTTTCAGTTAACACACTCACACAGACTTAGATGTCAAGAGCGGACTTGAGACTTTCATGTTAAGCTGCTTGAGTTACACCTTGAGCCCCTTCTCCCATAACATGGTGTGAGGACGGACTGGGAGCCAGTACAGACTAGTGTTTACAGCCTGGCTCTGTCCCCGCCCACACCCCAGGCTGCCCTGGGCCTGGTGGGCCACCCCTCTCTACGCAAACAGGACAAACCCACCAACACTGGAATCCAAACCTGACAAGTTCATTTTTTTTTTTTTTCAGAACCAGTGCCTGGTCTTCCATTTACAGTCTCACTATGGCTTAATGGAGCAGTTATCCGTGTCTGGATATTTTAACAAAACTTTTTTTCTAGCACTCGGTGTATGTGTATTTAGAATTTCTGATAAATTATGAAAATTTAATGTGTTTATAACAGAACCATTAGTGGGCATTTAGGGGGTGGGTGGGGTACCAGATTCTGGAAAATGTGCGTGTTGAACTATTTAAAAAAAAACAGATATGTGAGGCTTTTTATGCATATTTTCTGAAGATTCTGGCTCCAGGCTGTGCCAACATCGTATAAGGCTATTTAATCACACACCAGCTTCCTGATTACACCCAGTCCCCAATCACGTGAGCAGCACTTCAGGAGATGCGCAGTGAGGAAGTGATGTGATAACATGGGGGGTTCTGTTAATAACATAAGCTAATTAGATCTTCTCTGGCTGAGAAAGACACATTCTGCTCTCAATGGAAAAGATTTCATTTGTCTTCAGAAATACATCCTGCAACTAAGTGGGAAGGTCCGTCACAGTTTGTAAAGATGATGCACCATCTGTAACAAGAAACCGCTACAACTTACCCATAACAGAGCAAAGGGAAGACACGCCCGCTGAGGGCTGCAGGCTGTCTTTGGCTCCACACATACAAAAAAGGAGAACCCAGAGGAATGCTTGTGTTTCCAGACTAAAATATAATAAAAATCCTACTACCGGGAACTATTCAAAGGTAGTTCTTTGCCATCAGCTAAGAGGATTCCTCTCTGTGGGTGAAGTACACGCCTGTGGGCATACATACCTGACAGGGGCAAAATGGGTAATGTTGTGTCTTTTCTCTGTGTGACTCTGAAAACTTGGGTAAAATGCACTGCCTGATGGGAAAAAATGGGAAGACACCAACAGACTGCTGGAGAGCTTTCTCTGCCAGTCCTTCCTTGTCCTCTAGAAGGGAGAAGGTTAAGTTCTCATAGAGCCCCCAGAGAATCCTTACAAATATGGTCAGAAAGTAACTCGGAGGCGACGTGGATAAAAATGTGAACAAACTGGAACTATTACAGACCTCTATATAATGTGTCCACACATGAACTATTGCTTCAATTATTGAAAAAAAAGTGCAGTCCAAACATAAGTGCACAGCCATGCATTCTCCGGCACCTTGCAAGTTGCTGTCTAAAGATAGCATTCATGGGTTCAATCTTGAGAAATTCTTTTTTATTTTACCCATGTTATCAACCATCTAATTATACCATGTTTCAGCTTAAAGGGAAAAAAAAGATTTCAAAAGAAAAGGGAGAGATTTGCAAAGTGCCACAGACTGGAAAGAAGTTAGCAGACTAAGGAACAATTGTTAGAAATTGTTAATATTTTGCTAGCTCTGTACACAATAGAAAAAGAACTGCGGAAGGCTGCCAAGGTCATAAAATTAATTACAGACTTTTTGTCTGTAAGACATTACCTGCCCAGGCAAAGGCATGGCAGAGATTATTATGGAGTAGTGTGGATGTGTGTTCAGACTCACTGCTCACAGACAGACAAGTTCAGGGATGAAACATATATGTGTATACGTATATATGTCACACATATTGTGGTTGTGTGGTGTTTTTACTGTTGAAGAAATTCAGCTTGAGTGAATTTAGTGCCATTAAGGTAGGAAGTATGTTTCTACATCTAGTAAAAAAGAGAGAGATGAAATATGTGAAGAACAGTGTAGTCCTATGACAGGACCATTTGGCTGCAGAGGCAATACGCCTATATCGGAAACAAAATAGATTGTTTCTGGTGCAGAACCTTAAAGGAATCTATGGATGTTCATTCTGAGCCCATTGTTTCTTTATCAGAGGAGGACTGGTGACAATTTAATTGCAATCTCTTTTCGTTCCCATTCATTGCATTGGTATTGTCTCTGACCTTCATCTTTAAGTCCTAAGGTTGTTTAAAATCCGCCTTCATAGTTATCTCACTTGGGGGCAAGTGGATAAGTGATGGACGTAGGGTGGGAGGGGTGCAGGGAAAACAACAAGTAGCGAAGCCTAGAAACTGCCTCATAGAGACGTCATCTTTGACAGGGGCCCGAGTCCAGAGCTTCTCCTCGCCCTGTCTTCCCTTGTGCATCACAGTGGCACCCTGAGCCGGGCACTGAGCCTCCGCCCGATGCCAGACAGAGTGGAGATGAGAGTGGGCGACAATGAGCAGGAGAGCTGTGCTTGACACCAGGCCGGCAAAAGACAGAGTAAGGGAACTGACATTGTTTACACTGCAAATGAGCACCCAGCAAAGACATACGAAGGAAAGGTCCCCGAGCTGAATGCATGACTGACAGGGCCCAAGAAGGGAAAAGCCGCCCCCTGAGAGGTGTCTATTGATCCTGGCCAGCAGCCGGGAAGAGCTGGGAAAGTGGAGGTGCCCTGCACAGCCCCCATCCCCCAAAGAGCTCCAGCAGAGGCAGGGCTCAGACCCCCAGTCAGCCCCCAGGGGTCAGCCCTCCGAGACATCAGTCTGATACGTGGGCCCCAGAGTCCCACTGCGTGGGGACTAGCATCCTGACAGGACTGTGAGGAACTGAGGGGCCCGGGTGCGCTCCCCACTCCCAGAAAAGCACAGCGGGCCCCACACTTTCAAGGCCCAGGGTAGAAGCTAGAGGACACTCACTAATGAGGAAAACAGAAATGACTCACTGGCCTGTTGGAGGCTAGTTTAACTTAGATTACGAAAGGGATGGCACCCGAGATCTGAGGCCCTCCTTGAAGGCGAACATCTGAGAAGCATATTCAGGCGGAATGGACGTGCGCCCAGCGCAGCGCTCACGCATCAGAACAGAAGACTGTGCATCCTCCACACCATGTTCCAGTGCTGTGCACGCTCTCCTATGTGGTTAAGTCTCTCACTTTGCATACACGGGGGAGTGTCATGTCACACGCGCCTCCCACCCTCCCTTTGTGTGCCTACTCTTGATAGACATCAAAGCCAACATGATTATCCACAGCCTGACAGTTCGATGACGACAAAGGAAACAATTCCTACGTGCTGCAAAGACTTAAAAACAACTCAGCCAGCAAAATATACACTTTCAAATGACATTCCAGGAAAAAAAATTTTTTTTAAACATATTATGAGATTATTAGGACTAGTGTGTGTGAAATGAAGGCTGTGTTTTTCAAAGTCCTTCACAAACTCTCTTCCTCTACTACCCTGAGTCAATTACAGGAAACTGGCCTTAATTCTTTCAAATGCCACTGCTCTAATGAAGGCTTCTACTGAAGACCTGCTTGGCTTGTTAAGAACTGTCACCAAAAAATATCATCGCGTGATCTCTGATATTTTCTAAAGTAAAAGAGCAATTAGAATGTGACTCTGGTTCGAGTTAAGTTGGATCCAATCCAATTAGCTTATAACTTAATAGCTCATTGTGTTTTAGCAGTAGGTGATGTTTAATTAGTTTATTGCTTCCCATCTTAGTTCAGAATTTCACATTCTGAGGAATTAGAGTTTTAAAGGAGTGGATGAACATTCATCCAGAAAAGTGTGTGCGCTCCAACTTCCCTCAGAACACTGGGGTAACATTCAGATTCCCAGGTGTAACAAAATTACAATTCTCTGACTCCAGAATTTATAGTGTTTCTGGTAGGACTCACAGAGGAGCAGCCTGGAGTACACCAGGCCTGCAGAGAGTTGGGTTTTGTTTTTCTCTTCTCTTCTTTTCTCTCCTTTACTTTTCTTTTTCTTTTTCTTTCCTTTCACTTCATTTTCTGTCTTCCTTCCTTTATCTCTCTCTCTCTCTCTCTCTCTCTCTCTCTCTCTCTCTCTCCATCTCTCTCTCCCTTCCTTCCTTCCTTCCTTCCTTCCTTCCTTCCTTCCTTCCTTCCTTCCTTCCTTCCTTCCTTCTTTTCTTTCTTCCTTTGCCAGGACAATGCATACTTTGTTGACTAGTTAGTATCACACCAAGTAAATTCACATGGATCTCACATTCAGAAGGGCAGGAGGACTGCCCCTTTGGATGGACTAGCAGGCCTCCCATTCTTCTCCATCTGTAGGAGACCTGCGCCATTTACTTCCTTTACCTGCCTGGCCCCTGAACGCAGGCACACACATCTGCCACTATGCATCCTCTACCGTGCCATACAGTGTTCGTCTGACCTTCAGGCTCTATCTTTTCCACATCCTGTGGTGGATATTCTGTAACTAGGTTCTGCAATGACCTTGCCCCCTTTTCTCACCAAGTGCACTGGGAATATGACCATTTCGCCAAATATTAGGATATAAAGCAGTGGTTCTCAACCTTCCTGATGCCACGACCCTTTAATACAGTTCCTCATGTTGTGGTGACCCCCAAACATAAAATTCTTTTCGTTGCTACTTCATAACTGTAATTTTGCTACTGTTATGAATCGTAATGTAAATATCTGATATGCAGGATGTATTTTCATTGTTACAAATTGAACATAATTAAAGCATAGTGATTAATCACAAAAACAATATGTAATTATATATGTGTTTTCCGATGGTCTTAGGTGATCCCTGTGAAAGGGTCGTTCGACCCCCAAAGGGGTCGCGACCCACAGGTTGAGAACGCTGATATAAAGGGAACTGAGACCAAGTTCAACAAATATTTGGATATAAAGTAAATTAAGACCAACATCAGCAAATGCTCTGGTGCCAACAGACATCAAGATGGCTAAGTATTGCCTATGATTTGGCATCAAGATTTAAGGGTAGAAGGTGTTATGAAAGTAAAAGGGTGGGGGTGGGAGGGAAGGTGGCATCCAAGGAAGACTGAGGAAATGAGTGAGTGAGAAGGAGAAAGAGGAGACATGAGGAGGGAAAGACACTCTGTCCTGATAGAGAGCCACCCCCAGTGCCACCCACAGCCCTCTCAGCGGCAGCTCAGTGACACCAGTCATCTACCCAGGATTCCAGCAACACGTTAGAATAAAAATGAATAGGGAGTAGGAGGAGAGAGTTAGGACTTTACCTACTAGGCAGCAATGTCATGGAGTCACTTGGAAATGAGTAACGGTATCCCATTTGTTCCACACAGTTCCACTAAGGAAAAGTAGTTCCCCAGGAATGTGTTTATTTCTCTGAAGGTTTTGCTGGCTTGAGTGCTTTTTCCACCCCACCCCACCCCCCACCCCCCAAACGTCAGTAACAGACCCTAATCACAACGTCTCCTAATCCGATCACTCTGGTGACAGGAAAAGGGCCGTTTCATTATTTCAGCTTCTTCCCAATATTCAACGCTAGGAGACATTTTGAGGGCACAAAGAGTCCTTGTCAGGAACTCCTTTTACATAAGGCTAAAAACGCGCCAGGAGTGACACTTGAAATTGATCATCCTTTTAGCCATTCTGTCAGGCTTCCGAAAATTAATGAGTGGGCTGCAGAAGGGAAGTGGCTTACCAGAACATCACACAGATCTGCTGATCCCGACTCGCTGAAATTCTGCTTACCTAATGCAAAGCTAAACATCTCATTTCTCCCCAGTGTTTACATTCTACTCAAATCACCGCTTGGGTTTCCTCCTTTCCATGTTGCTCCTTCCTCGGGGAAATGACAGTGAAGTACAAAGGAAAGCAGCCAAAGTCACTGTTTTCAGCAGATGGGATGATACAATGGGTCCTTCCCAGATTTAAACTACAAAATGTCTTATATGAAAACTCGAGATTCTGAATGCTGGGTGGCATTTACGCCACAGTATTAATTGGGTGAATATGATGCTCAGATCACAACCAGATAAGAAACTTACCTGGGTGAAGAAATTCCTTGATCAGGAAGGTGATTCTCCCATGGCCAGGTTTAGCTTTTGCACTCTGTGGGAATGACCTCGTCTGTTTCTCCAAATATGAGAAATGCAGCTGCAGGAGCTGTGGAAAGATATAATATTCTCAGTCCCTAAAATACTATAAATTACTGAGTTAAAGGAAAACATAAAGGAACTAAAAAGCTTTAAACATAACAAGTAACCCTCACTATAAGGCCTTCTCCAAGTTGTAACAGTTGATGAGTAAACATCCCATACATTTTATCCCTTCAGTTCTCCTACAAACCCTAGGCCAGGGGTGGGCAACCTTTTTGTGAGTATGTGCCAAAACCAGCAAAATTTCTGACTCAAAATTCTTCTGTGTGCCAACCCTAATTTTTTGAGAACATGTTACGCCTACTTGATATCTCTTAAGGTGTATGTATGTGAAGAACCTTGAAGAAATAATAAAATTCATTCAAGCAACAAAAACACAGTATATGATGATGAAAAATACATTTATTTTTTAATGTATACATGTACACTGATAGTCCGACAGAAAACTTTATGACTCCGTTTGATATTATCAGTGGGACTTTTGCTGCTGCATCACTGATGACAGAGATTTTACATCAGGTTTATATTTCGTGACCTTCAGAGATATGCACGAGCTACTACTTTCATCTGTCAGGCTACTCCTATTACGAGACTTAACAAAATTCATCACTGAGAACAAAGATTCACAAGCGTATGTGGATGAAAACATGGAGAGTAACGCTGTTGCAAAGTTTTTTAAACAGAAAAAATTTTCTGGAATGGCATTCCAAGTCCACAATAGTTTGTTTTCAACACTTCTCTCTGATACTCCTGTCTCTAATCGCTTTTTTTCAATGTTTTCCAAGTCAACTCTAAGGTCAATAAATTTCTGCTTCCAAATTGAGCTACTCTGAAATTCAATCAACTGCATTTCAAAGTCAGCCATGTCTATCCATGAAAACATTTGTAAGTTTAGTTCCTCCAGTTTCATGCTGTCTGGAAACCTCATGAATTTTGCTGTCTCTTCCAGTTCTCTGAATTTCACAAATCTTGAGAAGAACTGCTCAATAGTTGACTCGATGATGTTTAAAAACAGCTTTTGAAGGTTTTGACAGTCTGTTCTGTCATCTTTTGGGAGGTCTTTGATGTGCCTCTTGAGGTTTGGGAAATATCTAAATCTCTCACCATCCACATCCCTCTTAAAGATTTCCAGTTTCTTTTCAAAAGCCTTTATGTAACCAAACATAACATCAAGTGTCTTGCCAGTTCCTTGTAATTTAACATTGAAATCATTCAAATGTTCACAAAAATTGTAAATGGAAGATTATGAGAGGGTTTCGCGTGCCAGCAAAAGTTACTGGCGTGCCATGTTTGGCACGCGTGCCAGGGGTTGCCCACCCCTGCCCTAGGCGCTGGCTAAGCAGCCGCAGTTACAAAGCTGTCTCAGACAACACTGCCACCTTGTGGGCATTTGAGGAAACAATCAGATCCCACATATACGAAGTCCTCTCCCCTCTCTCCCCACTCTTTCTTGGATCAGTTATAAGGGAACTTGGACATATGTTACAATTCCATGTTTTCCTCTTTTGATGTTCATTGTTTAGGTTTAAAAAATCTGTTTCTCACCCAGCCGACGTGGTTGGGTGTCGACCCATGAATCAGGAAGTCAACTTTCGATTCTCGGTCAGGGTATATGCCCTGGTTGCAGGCTCAGTCCCCAGGAGGGGGCTTACAGGATTTTCTCTCTCATCACTGATGTTTCTAGCTCTGTCCTCATCTCCCTTCCTCTCTCTGGAATCAATAAAAACATTTTTTTAAAAAATTTGTTTCTTATAAATTCTCGTAATTCCCTTCCTATTCTCTTTTTTGAGTTCTTACAAAATTCATATAGAAAATTTTCACTTGTTTTCTCCTGTGTTCTTTATAGCCTTTTCTCTCAGCTGCTTTTCTAAGTCAAAAAACTTGATAATAACCCAGAAACTGGCTAGACCAATGGAATCATTTTGCCAATGTTTAAAGCACCTAACAATGTACCAAAGTTATCTTCTGAATATATTTCCTAAAATTGTCTTCTAAGCGTCCTTTCTTCTATACCTCAATTACCAAAGTAAAACACACACACACACACACACACACACACACACACACACACCTCAACAAAAATAGCATTGCAGTTGAAATCACAGGATTGGTGTTGTTGTTTTTTAACTCCTTGGACTCTAATTTCAGTTCTACCACATATTAGCTAAGCAAACTTGAAAAAATTACCTGAACCACCTTGTGCCTTAGTTCCTCCTATATAAAATCAGTAGAACCATAGTACATACTTTACAGAAATACTGTCCAAAGTCAATTAACTAATACTTGTCAAGGATTTAAATCAGTGCTGGCATACATAAAGCCCTAATATTTTATATATTGTCAATATTGCAATATTATTTTCTGATGCTACTTTTAAAATTTAAATATTTTTACTTAACCCATACTTTTTGAGTTAAATGAATTTGTGGCTTGGTCTGGAGCCATAACTACCATATATAACATTGTTCCAATTAGCAAATATGTCTAGATTTTTAAAAACACTCATAAACTTTTAGAAAGCATCTTTGTTATAAATAAATTAATGACTATCTCTTCACAATAACTTCACAGAGGCAAAGACACCACTGGGTAGGGGAGTGGGCAGGATCTGGCTGCGGATGGGATGAGAAAAGAATAATTTCCTGAAGTATTTTGTTTGGGTTTTTGTTGGAATTTAAAATATTAAGAAGCAGAGACTAGAAAAAAAGGAATACATTCCGAGTGATTAAAATAGTATGTGCAAAATCTTAGGGGAATGAGCAAGTTGAAAGCCTACAATTTTTATAAAGCTCTGCTAAAAAAAAATTCCTTGGCAATACAGTTTATTTTAATGGCTTGGTATAAACTCTTTTTCTTACATTCTAGAATATAAAACTGCTGTCTTCAAACCTAAACTGTGCTCTAGATCCAAAAACAAAAGTGAAATATATTGTCAGTATTTTTTACCATGCTTGTACAGTAGGTGGAAATTGAATGTATTATAGAGACTTTCCTTCCATTTCTCATAATGCTCTAAACTGAGCCTGAGCTGATGCAGGAGCTCTGAGCAGTGGGGGGTGGGTAGCAATAGCCCTATGCATTCATGACAGCAATCAGAATCAGATGCTTAATTTATGCACTCATGGCACAGAAAAGAAAAAAAAACACGTGAGCACTTACTGTAGCTGCTGCTGATTAGTGACTATTCATTTAAAAGGTATTTGGCTTGTGCCAATGCAACCCTCATGTTCTTTATGAAGAAAAAGTCCATCCTTCAGTTTTCCTATAAATTATGCAGCTTTCTGTTTGTTCATCATGCCCTGCTTCATAATAAAGAGCTGTTTAAAGAACCTTTATTGTAGCTAAAATACTGGACTCACACAATTAAAGGGAAGAAAAAAAAAGCTAGATTAAACCTCCAAAAAGGGACGCTGCCCGAGTTAATGCTTCCCTTGGCCCCAGGGAAACTCACTCTGACAAGCGGGGCGAAAACGTGTTCTGGTAATTGCTTCTTCCCCAGCCCTGCTGAGTAATTGCTTCGCAACTTTGCCCTCCCGGCACACACACAGAGTTATCGTGATGAGATCTCAAAATGATACCTAGACCCAAAGAGGAATGTCTTATACGTCCCGGTGTCGAGAAGAATGGGAGCGATTACCAAGAGAACTAATTCAGTTTTCAGTCGAGCATCTGAGGCATCCATCCAGAAAGGAAAAGAAATGTATCCAGAATACCAGCTGAGCTTACACCTTCTCTTCTCTCTCTAGACACCAGTCCCCACAGCCAAACACAGCACACCCAGATGTGTTGGCCTCACAGTGTCTATTCCCATCATGAGACTAGAGAACGTAAGAAGGTCTTGCTGGATCAGGGAAGTGGCTTATGTCATCCTGGGAAGATATGTTCATCCTCCCTGACATCAAGAAGGAAGGTTGCCTCTGAAACGCCTCTAGATCTCCTTTCTGTGATAAAGCTGGGATGTATGGAATATCGCTCTTTTCCCCCCACATCATTCCTGACCCTGTAAGCATTTTCAGTTTAAACTCACCTCTTGAAATTCTTAAAGTTTATGAAGACTACCATGATAAATAATGTCTCCTTCATTTGCCTTAAAACAAGCTTTTCATACTAGTATATGGCTGGCACAGTGGTAAGCACACAGAAGATATTTGGGGGAAAAATACCTACCAACTCGAATTGACTGGATTGGAAAAATGCAGGGTTAAGCCCTCACGGTAAATGTACCACCTGATTGGCTCACCTTGACCATATGACTTAGAATTCCAATGTGAATATTTTGGCCTGGAAGGGGTCTCTGGCTTCTTAAATATGGATTCCAAAAGAGATGAGGCAGGATTTTCAGTGATCGCACTGGTTAAGGGTATGGTTAGGGCTACTACCCTCTTCATTGATAAAGCTGACCATATTCCTTACCACTTAGCATAAAGCCATCTGGACAACAAATGGGCAGATCTTGCTTCATTCTGTTCTAACTTCATTTTCTTAAGAAAAGCAAGTTGATCGTTATCTTTTCTCTGTTTCCCTTGATCCTCTGTAGTCATCCAGCCCTCAATCCGTCCCACTGAACGTTATCGAGATATTTTACTGAGAATTTCTCCTTACTTGTTATGACCAATCGAGTAATATTTAAACGCAGAAAAGGGACTTGGGATAAATCATTTGTATCTGTGAAGCTTCGGGAGATAGCTTGAGAGACAAGTTCTAAAACCAAAATGGGAAAATCACCAGGTATCCCAGACTACATTATTTCTGTTCCCAAACCAAGCCATCTGTCACCAACTAAATGTTAAACTATGTGTATGTGAGCCCATGCCTTGCAAATGGAGTTAAAATCTTAGTTTGTATGGGATTTGCTCAGTGGTTACACTAATTTTTTGCAGGTTTAAAGAAATCTATCCTCTACGTTTTAACCCTATGAGAGTGTTACTCCTCAGACTCACTACTCCCTAAGTTATACCCTAGGTATGAGAGAAACACTCATACTGCTACAGTCATGCAATGATGACATTAATTTTTCCCCCTTCCTGAAAAACCCCATCTCATCCAAAGGTTGAACAGTAAGATACCTGCTCTTCCTAGCTCAGAAATATAAGTAATATTTGACACTAGTGTTCATTTTCCCTCGGCTGCTGTCACAGCTATCACTCCCATATGATCATAGGTTGACCCACTGCTTTGACGTATTCTGTTGCTTATGTGACAAAGGCTTACCCACCAAGGTCGGTGGTTGGGTATCATCCATCATGTTGCCAATACGTCTGCCATGATTGATGGGGATGATGCGCTGCGGGGTCCCTGACTTCTGTTACTGTCACATTTTGCCTCTCAGCCACCCCAGGACTGGAGCTCCCAGGCACTGTGCCATCTCACCTCATAACAGTCCTCTAGCTACAGTGGCTCAAGAATCGGCTGGTGTTCACAGAGCAGTGGGAGACAGGAAGCTCTAGTCCAGCATCCTTGCTGAACCAGCGTGTGCTGACACGTGTATGACCTAGGGCAAGGACCCAAACTGAGTTGCAGTCCTTTTTGAGTGTAAACATGGATGATTTTTAACCAAATCCACAGCCCTAATAAATAAGCACATACCAAACATTAAAGCGTGGATGACATGAATAAACCCATTAAAATGACCTTGAATTGTTGGCAAGGTTAGCCATAGATCAGTGAATTGTATAGCTAAAACATAAAAATAAAAAAGGAGTAACCTTCTTGTTTTTGTAGATAACATGCCATCTCAGAGACACGATGAAAATCCTAATCCTAGGTCAATAACACAATACTCTTGATTTCCAAGCTTTCCCTCCTGGCAAACCTGACAACTCCAACACAGGCAGAAGCACAGAAGTCGATTATGGGGAAAATGCAACTGGACTGTGTGTACACTTCCTCCTCGGCGTCTTCTCCTTTTAATCAATAGCACACTGAGTCTCCGGCTCCTATTGAATTAGGTTTACAAAGCCTTTTTTGTTCTCACCTGTCGCTAAGAAAAATCATTCATGGCATCCTGGATCTGAACTCGCGGAGACTGCATGAATCAAAAAGGTAGAAAACGTTCCCTCCCCAGGGAGGCCGCCAGCTGTCTCATTGATTCAGCGCCGCTCCTGGCTGATTCGGAGGCTACTCTGGCACCAGTTCCAGAGAGCGCGTATAATAAGGTACCACAATGCAGACTGTTTCCAGGGAGAAACAGAACATCTGGTCTGGAACAAAGGCAAAAGTCCATCGCTAAGCAGCAGCCTGGCCATCCGCGTCCAAGCGTGAACACGCAGGGGCCTGTCACCTGAAAGAGGGGTCCCTGGAGCCAAATAAGTGAAGATACATGGGAACCGTATGAAAAAAGAGACCCCGAAAGAGAAACAGCACCTCACTTTCTCGTCGTTTTTGTCTAATTGCGAAAGGATACTATTAACGAGAACACTGTTTCTATTTTTAGAAGAAAAAAAATAGGAGGCACTCTATTTTTTAATGCAACCAACACCGATAAACATGGAAATTTAAAAAGCAGGAATCAGTCTGTTTGTGCCTTTATTCTGTGTCTGTGTGTGCCCGTGTGTGTGTCCGTTCAATGGCTGAAAGCTTCCCTTATCATCCTGCTGTTATGAGCAGAGCTAATGACTGGCCTGTGTTCTGTAGAAATATTTCCACTGCCCAGGAGCGATTGATGTGGGCAGTGAACCGGGGGACAGTGAGGAGGCGCAGCATGCTCCATGCCTGCCCTGTGCCTTCTACCAACCTGGGCACCTACCCTGGGCACTTTGGAGTCGTAGGCTGTCCAGGTGGCTTTAGATGCTATGGTCGTGTTTGTTGCTTTAAGTACTAAACAATGCCTTCAGAAAAGAAGAATTTGATTTCCAACTGCTTTAAAACCCCGATTTTTTTTTTAAAAAAAGGCTTACCCTGTTGACAAAGCCCCTGTCAGAGTGAGTTGAGAGTCATTATACTCTACGTAAGGTTTGTGTACTTCATTCCTTTCCAAAGCCATCTGTCTGAATTTAATTCACTGATAATTTTATCAGTCTCCCCATGCTTTGCCTGAAACCTCTCCATTGCATTTTTTATTCTTCACAGATGTTAACTCTTTGAATGACAGTTGGAACGCATTTAGAATTTTGATGAAGATGCACATTCTCTCGGAAGGCTCTCTCGGAGCAGCAGCCCTCTCACACCACCCGGCCGCACCAGCCCTTGTGCTTTCCAACAAAGGTTGTGCTTCTCGGGGCAAAGCCGGTCTAGGACATTGTGAAAGAAGCCACCTGCAGTGACACATTCCGGGCACACTCAAAACCTGTCACTTCAGATGCCTTTTTGGAAATTGGAAACCAGAATACATTTTATAAGGATAATTCCAACCTTCCTTCCTACCTAATTGGTGCATGTAATATTATCTTTAAGAAAATGAAGACTGTCAACAAAAGATATTATAGATGTATTTAAAAATTAACTGTTTGAAGGAATTATATCTTATTTTTTATTTTTTAAATATATTTTATTGATTTTTTACAGAGAGGAAGGGAGAGAGATAGTTAGAAACATCGATGAAAAAGAAATATCGATCAGCTGCTTCCTGCACACCCCCCACTGGGGATGTGCCTGCAACCAAGGTACATGCCCTTGATCGGAATCGAACCTGGGACCTTTCAGTCTGCAGGCCAACACTCTATCCACCAAGCCAAACCGGTCAGGGCTATAGCTTATTTTTTAAAAAGGCTACTTAAATGCACATCTAGGTTATAGATTATCTCAGCCATATTACCAAATCATTTTGAGAATAGTCTATTATTCTAAATTCATTCAGGGTAAAGTTCTTTTTTTTACCATTGTCTATTCACTATAGCCTTTTTTAAAAAATTAAATTTATTGGGCTGACACTGGTTAATAAAATTATGCAGGTTTCAAGTGTATAGTTCTATGATACATCATCTGTATACTGCATTGTGTAGCCACCACCCAAAGTCATATCTCTTCCCATAACCATGTATGTGACTCCCTTTACCTTCTACAATCCCTCCATCCTCTCCTCCCTTTGGTAATCGCCCTACTACATACTGTAATCTGTGTCTATGAGTTTTTTGTTTGTTTGTTTTTAATTTGTTGCTTTCAGTTTAGTGTTCTTCAGTAGATGATTGGATAACGGAGATATTGTGCATACATACAATGGAATACTACTCAGACATAAGAAAAGACAAAATACTGACATTTGCAACAGCATGGATGGATCTTGAGAATACCACATTAAGCAAAATAAGTCAGAGAGAAAAAGTCAAGAACCAAATGATTTCACGCATATGTGGGCTAGAAAGGGGAACATTATTTTTGGTTGACATCGCATCCTGCCTTTCACTTTGCCCAGTCAGCATCTCTAAGCGTCTTCATGGAACAGGGTGTGATGCTGGGCACTGTGGGAGATGGATAGGAAGGCTCACAAGACACCGGCTGCCCAGGAGCTTGGGACCCAGTAGGGGATGTGGGACACAATGCAGACTGTGACTATACACAGTGTTGCACAGACACAAGCAAGACAGGGATTTATTTAACCAGACACATGTGTGCCGACTTCACAGAAGAGATACATTTTTACTTGGGCCCTAAAACCTGGGTAGGACTTTGTAGAGTAGAGATGAGAAGGAAAAGGTATCCAGGCACAGGGATCTTCACTTGTAAGAGCACGGAACACAGGAACACAAAGGGCACCAGGCTGGTTGGACCCGAGCACGTGTGTGTGTGAGGGAGAAACTGGAGACAAAGCCAGAGATGTAAGGTGGAGCTGTGGAGGTGGAAGGGTGCCACTGGTGCCAAGAGTGTCTGAGCAAATTGGTCAAAACCAGTGATGAAGAGAAAATCTTAAGAGCAGTCAGGGAAGGTGGGTGCAATTGGGGAGAACAATTATATTAAGATAAATAAGTAAAGATAAGAGAAAATTTAACAACCAAAACAAAGAAGCAACATCTTTAAAATACTAAAAGGAAAACAACCAATCTGTTGACCTAGAATACTGTATTTAGAAAAAAATATTTTGCAAAAACCGAAGGCAAAATAATGTGTGTGTTTTTAATTCTTACCTGAGGGTGTTTTCATTGATTTTTAGAGAGAGAGGGAGGGAGAGAGAGAGAGAAACATCGCTGCGAGAGAGAAGCATTAGATGGGATGACACTCCAACAACTGAGCCACCCGGCCAAGGCAAAAATAATGTGGGGGTTTTGGGAAACACATGAGACATGCAAAAGCTGAAAGAATTTACCACCAGAAGATGTGCACTACAAAGATATGTTCAAAGAAATCCCTCAGGCAGAACGAAATTATGAGATGGAAATATGGATCTATACAAAGGAATGTAGAGTCCTAGAAAAGGTAGCTACATGGATAAAGATATATGATTTTATTCTTATTTTTTAGATCATTTGAAAATAAAATTTACTATTTAAACAAAACTACTGACAATATACCATGGGGTTGATAACATGTGTATAAATAAAATATATGACAAGTATAGTCCAAAGGCTAATTATTCCATTATATGGGAAATTATATAATACTAGAGGCCCAGTGCACAGCATTCGTGCACTCAGCGGGGGGAGGTGGGGTCTCTCAGCCTGCCCTGTGCCCTTTTGCAGTCTGGGAGCCCTCAGGGGATGTCTGACTGCTGGCTTAGGCCCACTCCCCATCTAAGCTGTCAGTCGGACATCCTTAGTGCTGCTGCGGAGGCAGGAGAGGCTCCCACCACCGCCACTGCGTTTGCCAGCTGTCAGCCCGGCTTCTGGCTGAGCAGTGCTCCCCCTGTGGGAGTGCACTAACCACCAGGGGACAGCTCCTGCTTTGAGCGTCTGCCCTCTGGTGGTCAGTGAACATCATAGCGACCGGTTGTTCTGCTGTAGGGTCGACTTGCATATTACCCTTTTATTATATAGGATTGATTTTACGTAAACTATGATAAGCTATGAATGCATGTTTTTCCCAAATCAATGTCTTTTAAAAATGAGATATGGTTTTCTTCCAATATAGAGAAGAAAAGAATATCATAAAAATATTTAACTTCAATTGTAATGATATCATATGCAAGTTATTCCAAGTTAATTTAACTTCAGTTTCATCAACTCCCATTAAATGTAATTGAAATACTAATTTCATTACATTGTAAATATTACTCTATTTTTATCTCTGTTTCTCTGAGAGAGAGAGAGAGAGAGAGAGAGAGAGAGAGAGAGAAACACACTAACACAGGCTTCAAAGTTAGTTCATGTGATTTGGATTTGGCTCCACCATTACAAACTGCATGACCTCGACAGAATATTTAACTCTCTTTTTTCTAATCTGTAAAATTAGGATAAGAGTGTCTACCTCCCAGAGCTCCTTGAGGTTTAATTTAGCACAGGTCCTGCTTTAGTCTCCAAATATCTAAGGGCTGTGTTTTTTGCCTGGACTCTTCTTGTTGACTCAGTCACCTACCACCAGGTGGCAGAAGATGTGTGATGAATCCTTTGCATAAGGGCATCATGATTGGGAAGATAGGCATTCTAGAGAAAGCAAATGCATAGTATGGACACTTTCCACAGATGGATACAATACATTATACAGGCAGTTCCTACTGTCCATGAGAAGGTAATGCTTGAGATCTCTTCCAACTCCAAAGAGCCATGGTCTTACATTTCCCAGGAAAGCTCTGGTCCAGGTTAGATGCACAATTACACAGATCTTAGCAGCAGGACTAAGTGTGGATCTAAATTAAACTGATTCTAATTTGAGTATCATGATGAAGAATGGCAGAAACAAATTATAACTCAATGAAATTTTAAAAAATCCATCAGTCCATACGGATATAAAATATTTCTTACATGTATTTGCTTATGCATATGAATGTACATTATAATTATAAGTAAATAATATTTTAAGTGGGGTAGAGAAAAAAAGCTCTTCTTTACAGAAGAATTCTAATTAATAAATGTAGGAGAGTCGATAGAATGAGAAAACCACCATTAGCAAACCACTGTAGTAATAACTGACTCAGGTAAGAATCGACAATACTAGTAGATGCTAAAACATGGGTGAAAGATTGTTGAAGAGAATCTTCACACAGTCTGAAGGTATCACTCTACTGATTACTTAATAATTTCAAAAAGGAAAAGGTATTTTTGAGAGTGAGGAAATCTAATGAACTTCACCTTAATTAAATGACCAAACTAACCTCACCAATTATAGACATAATGATCTAGCATGTCTTTTAATTAGATGTATTGAGAAGGGCATATCACCTCATTGTATTCCTACAAAAAAAAAGGTTTAACCTGAATCATAAGAAAACAAATGACTCCCAGTTAAAGAACAAGTTTCAAAAGGATTGGGAAACTGTCCTAAGAAGATTCTAGAGAAGCCTGGCAAGTAAATGCAATGCTTGATCCTTGCCTAGATCCTGGATTTTTAAATTTTGAGGGGGAAAACCCACTTATTAATCCTATAAAAGACATTATTATTACAATTGTTAAATTTTGAATATATATATATATCTATATAACCAAATGACTGGAACGACTGAAATGACCAGTTGCTGTGATGCGCACTGACCACTAGGGGGAAGACACTCAATATAGGTGATGCGCAGTGACCACTAGGGGGAAGACACTCAATACAGGAGCTGCCCCCTCACCGCAGGAGGCAGGCACTCCCTCAGTAGTCCAGCATGTCCAATCTCTGAAGAACGGGCCAGGCACCGATGGACCAGAGCCACCTGGAAGTCAGCCTTGAGCAATTCGGCCTCTTCCCCTCCCTAGACGCTCTGCAAGGAAGAAAGGATATAAAAGTGCCTGCCAGGTGGCTCCTGACAACTGGTGCAAATGTTAGCAGGACGGATCCAGATCCCAGTCCAGCAAGGGCATCCCACCACCTGCTCAGAGGGCCAATCATGTCCCGGCCTCCCCTATCTCCCTCAGGACCTCACCCATGCATGAATTATGAGCACCAGGCCTCTAGTAATGTTATATTAATGTTAGATGTCTTGAGTATGATAATAATGTTTGATTATGTCAATTTCTAGAAGACACAGGCAAATGTCATGAATCTTGCAAGCCTGCAACTAACTGTCACATTGTTCAGGGAAAGAAAAAAAAAGTGTTGTTTGTAAAAACGTATATGTCATTTCATATATATAGCTGAGACCAGAGGAAGGAGGCATTTCCTTCTAACACTGGCAAAGTCTACAGTCTAGACCAGTGGTTCCCAACCATTTTTTTTTTGGCCATGCCCCACCTAAGCATCTCTGATGCACCCCCCCCCGCCCATGACATATAATTCTTATTATTCAAAAAGTGAACTCCTAATCATGTGGAGGAAGCCAAAAAGGCCATTAACTTGGTCTATCCGTAAACAAGCTTCCAAAGAACATAACATCCATGAAGAGAAAAATAAAAGAACGGAAGGACAGTTGAAGTACTGAGGGAGAAATCACTACGAAATTGTTAAAAATAATAATAATAATTTGAAGTGACATGAAAAAATAGCAAATAAAGTTTCAAAACATCTAATACAGAACTGAAATGCATAAATGTCACAATATATATGTATATAGTGTATATGAGGTGCCTAGAATCATTAAGAATTCAAAAAATTCACTGTTAATAACTCATTCTCAAATTGCCCCCCTTAAAAATCAAATTGCCCCCCTGTGGGGCGTGTACCCCATGTTTGGAACCACTGTTTGAGACCTTCCTTCTATTGAGTTGCCTTTCCCGTTGGAGCCAGAGAGGTGACTATCCATACATATATAAACCTGGCTCCTCTCTGGCAGCACGCTCATCTGTAAGGCCACATATGGGCTTCTTACACCAGCAGCTTGTATCTTTATCTGAATTTATTCTCTACCTGAAATACAAGTGGGTCATCACATCGTACCTGAGAAAGGTCAGACTTCAGAGCTTCTCTCAGCACCCAAGCTGCTCTTCCTTATATTACTACACTTTACAGGGCTCCACCAAGTCTATTTTGAGATTTGTTTTTCAAATTGGGAAGCTGGTATGGTGTCTGTGGTCCATTGAAATATATTTGCCAAAGGAGACACTCCAACCTATTGCCTTCCCACTCCCAATGCCCCCAATGCTTGGCCCTTAATCATGTTAAACCTGGAACATATACAGGAATTTCTTAGATGTTGAAAGAAACATATTGGGCAGGGAATTCATTCTGGCATGGACTTCCCTGATGGAGTTCCCTTGCTGCATCTGAACCATCGTTATGTTCTTCCTTTGTCCTATGCGCTCGTTCAGTACTATGCTATTTGTAAAAGTGTTATCTATATCTTTCACTACTATGTGAGCCTGACTCCAGAAAAAACAGCAATTTCCAATGTTTTGGGATGTCTTAGACAAATTGCCTACTGTCTGCATTTCTGTTGCCTCAGCTCTAATAGAAATAATATCTCATTGAGTCGAGTGGGGAGTGAAAATGGGAGCGCCCTGCTTGATTGGGAACTCCTAGTTTTGGAACACTTTTACAAATAGAGGAGGGACTTCCTCATTCATCTTAGTGTCACAGCACCAAGGACTTTAACCACATGTCTGACTGAATGGTATACCTGAATATAAACAGATGCTTTAACAAAGACAGTCAGTCCCCTGCTCCCATATAGTCTAGGGAAAAACATCTTTACTAATAGGTTCTAGAAATATATGCTATTGCAGCTCATGTCTTATACTGAATGGCAATAGTTTCTAAATACAAGAAAATTCTAATTTGATTTTAGAGCATACTGCATTATCTCATTAGATGGTTAAGATTAACCAAGTGATAGAAATATTGTTCAAATATTTAAAATATTTTTATAGGATAGAGTTCAGCAAACTTTTCCTGTAAAAGGTCAGACAATAAATAGCTAGGCTGTGCAGGCCATAACACTGTCATTGTAATGATAAAGCAGCCATACATAGTACAAAAATGAATGAGCATGGTTGTGTTTTATGGACACTAAAACTTGAATTTCATGTGCCTCAAAATATTCTTTCTTGTTTTTGTTTCAAGCACTTAAAAATGTTTCTGTGAGCTAAGATCATATAAAAACATGCATTTTTATGTCAGGATGTTACGTGTTAGGATATTACTTGTACAAGATATTAAATGAGTTTGTCAAGCATTTTTACATCAATCTAAATTTTAACTTCTGAAAGCATGACTTAAAATAGATATTGAATTAAAATTAATATTTTAAAATGAAAGAATGAAGACAATTATAAGTGATTCTTTAAAAGTCAATCCTTATTCAGAAATTTGCTGATTTGTTTTTCACTGTTTTTAATGACAATAAAAACTTCTAAGAGTACAACTAAATTGTAAAATTAATTTCACTGTGTGTACGTGATTATAAGTGATTAAATTATGATTTTAATGGCTTACAGATACCATGTAACATCATATTTTCTCATTCATTTTATACAATGAACCCCCCCGCCCCCCCCGAATACTAACTTAGAGTTTCCATACTTTTTTTTTGGATAAATAAAAATATATTTTTTCCTGACATGTAATCATCCCAATTAGGTGTTCAGTATATTTCAACAGCAACGAGAACTCTACAAAGTCAGAAAGGAAACAAAAGTGCATAAAGAACTCATATAAAAAAAAAGAGTATGTTGGATGATCATTTACTCTCTTGCTACTTTGCTCAAGCTTTTAAGGCTCTCAGTTTGAAAACCTGTGTCAATATTAATTGCAAGGGGCAGGGAAAATGGGAGTTATTCACTTATCAAATATTTACTGAATTTCTTTAATATGCCAGACTGCTCTGGCATTAGCAAAGAAATGGTCAACCAGTCAAGCAAGTTCCCTATTCTCATAGAGCTTATAGTCTAGTGAGGGAAGATAGACAAAGAAAAAAAAGTTAAATAACAATGAGCACAATGCAAATAATTTTCATAGGCCAATGTGACAGATAATAAATACCAGAAGCTAGTTAAACCAGGTGATCAGAAAAAAAGGCCTCTTAGAAGAGGTAATACTGAAGTAGAGATTTAATTTATAAGAGGAAACTTGTTGCATCAAGAGCAAAGAGCAAGGGGAAGTACATTCCAGGCAGAGGAAACAGCTAGTGCAAAGGGCTGCAAGAAGAATGAGTTGGTCTATTTGAAAAAAACATAAAGAATTTCTATATGGTGGAAACACAGTGAGTGAAAGTGAGGTAAGATGAATTCACATGGGTAGGCATGGTTTTGTGAGCCAGGGTAAGAAGTACAGTTTTTATTCTACATGTGATAAGGCAAGAACATAAGGAGAGAAACCAGTGAAGAAGGTATTACAGTAGTCCAGGTGAGAGACGAGGTGGTTCTGTCCAGGGTAGTAACAATGGAGCTGGAGAGGAATGGAGGTGGAAAAGGTCCATCTGTTTTGAAGATGAAGGCAACAGGTAGGTTGGCTAAAGGGTTAGAGGTGCGAAGCAAGGAAAAGAAGTATCAAGTATGACTTCTCAAATTTTGATTTGAGCAACTGAATGAAAGTTGCTAACATCAAAGCAAAACTAAGAAAGCAAAACTAAGGGGATGCAGGTTTCAGGTGGAGATAAACTATATTGATCATATTAAGTTTGAGGTACTATATTCGTTTCCCATTCCTGTTGTAACAAATTATCACAAATTGGAAGGCTTATGAAATTTATTCTCTCACCATTCCAGATGACGGAAGTTTAAAATCAAAGTGTGGACAGGGTAATAAATTCTAATTGATCCATTCTAATCCCATATCTATTGAAAACTGAAAAGAGCTCTTCGATTAAGAGAGACAATAGTATCATGATTAAGAGCAGACATTATTTTTTGTAGGTAAATAACCTGGATTTAAATCCTGGTGCTGCCAGTTATTAGCTGTCAGATCTGGGACAAATTATTTGACCACTGCATGCCTCCATTTCTCTATCTGTAAAGTGGGCCTACAATATAATTCTGACATTAACGACTTAGAGTTAGTGAAATTTCACAGGTTTAGGGCTCAGGCCTCCACAAGCTACAATAAACTCAGGGATTCCCAGGCCACTGCACTTCTAACCAACTGGCTACATATTTGGGGTTCCCATTACCAAGTTTCACAAATTTCTAACACAAGTAACAGAGCTCAAGAAAGTGCTATTTTATTACAGTGTATTATAGCAAGAAAAAAACAACAATTCAGAACCAGTGAAAAGAGACATACAGGGCATAGTCCAGGAGGGTCCCAAATGCAAACCTTCATGTCTTCAACCTGTGGAGTCAGGACACATCACCAACTCACCCAAGCTTCAGTGTCCAGAGTTTCCAGTAGGGTTTCATTGGCCTTCTGATTGAACTCAATCTCCAGCCCTACTCCCCTCCCAGGAGGTTGAGCTGATATTGCATATCAGCTCAAACACCCAACCTTCTAATCACTTTCTGGCATAGTCAACTCCTATTCTAAAACTATCTAGGGTCCTGCCTCATTAGCATGAACAATCAAAACCCACCATAAGTAACAAAGACATTCCTATAACTGAGGAAATTCCAAGGATTTAGAGGCTCCTTCCCAAGTACCAGGAAGAAAGGCCAGCAAAGTCTTCATTATACAACTGGGCCTAATGACAAAACCTACTTCAAAGGGTTGTTTTTAAAGATTAAAAGAGCTCATGAATGTAAAGTGCTAAAAACATTGCCTGGCACTCTAGAAATGTTAGCTATTATTGTTCACTAAATATTAGATATTTCTTCATAGACTCAATAATATTTTCCTCCCTGAGATAATCCACTTTGTCTTCTCCAAATGTAACAGATCCCATCAGAAATTCTTGCCAAGGCTGAATTATACATATTTTTCATTCATCTTTTCAAGATCTGTGACAAGTTTCTAATATTATACCATTGTGTTTAAAGCCTAAAACATGTTGAATGACTGAATTACTAGCAATCAATGCTCCTAATTAAACCTTCCAGCTACAATGTGATGTAGCCAATTTATATTTTCCATTTTTTATTTTAACAAATATTTATATAGTGCCAGGTACTATTCTAGGTTCTGAGTCTAAAGCAGTAAACCAAAGTATTGCCTCCATTGAGCTTATATGAGTCAAAAGTCATATAAAATCACATTTTAAATATATTCATTTATAATATACATTTAAATATAATACATATAATGGAAAAATAAAGTAAAAGATGGATAAAGATCTACACTTAATTGGGTTCTATATTTAATTGGTTGGTCAAAGAAGTCCTCTCTGACGAGATAATATTTAGGGATCTGAAATGACATGGCTTGTATGTCTCCTGACCTGCCTCCTGCTCTGTGCAACTGTGGTTCTGCCCCTCTGGTTTCTAAACACATAGTCTTTCCTCCTCACCTTGTATCTAGACTAGACCAGTTCAGCCTGTTTATAGTATAGCTGCCCATTTTCTTCCACATGTCAAGGTCAGTTTGAAATTCAGTCATGTCCTACATCTAGTCATTTTGAGTCAGCAGCAAATTTAATAAAACTGTAATACCTATATTGATGTTTTAAGGCTTTCAGTGGGAGAGAGTGGTTAAAAGGGTGATTTTGTAGAAAGGACACAGCCATCTTCAGCAAAACAACTTAGTAGCCCTTCCCTTGAGAAAGCAGCTGTTATTTTTTATTTCTTTTTTTTTGTATATTCTGCAACTGCAGATTTCAGTTAATATCAAGTCACTTATCAGAGAGAGTTTGGAATATGGTTTTCTTTATATTCCATTTGACTTATCATTTCTCTGTGGTAAAGTCTCTTTGCTATAAAAGCTCTTTTCATAGATAATTGAGCCTGGGAGTGAAATCTAGGCATTTGAAGGAAATATAGCTGATTCTCTTTCCAGGGGAAAATATCCTGGCTTCCTTCCTAGAACCAGCAAAGTATGAGGCAAATGACAGTCCTTGATTTCAAAGATCCAAAACTACTCCGGGACAGTTGGGGGCAGATCACCAAGGGAAAGCCGGCCTCTTTTACTCCACTGCCTATGCAAGGCACAGGGTGCCCAGATAATAAATGATAGGCTACTGAAGCCATTACCTAGGAGAAATGCATTGGTAACTTATCTTCAATTCACAAAAGTTCAGCAGAAATAATCATCAAACCTAAGCTGTTAAAGAAAAAAATACATCAAAGGAAGAAATGAAGGAAAAGAGGTAGGAGGGAGCGGGGGAAGGAAAAAGGAGAGAAAGAGAAAGGAGGTGGAGGGGGAGGGGGGAAGAGCAGGAGAAAAAGAAAGAAGGAAAAAGAGTCATCAGAAAAGAGCACTAGAAACAAATCAACCCCTTAGTTAAAATCATGGACGGGGTTATGTTCAGCTTTATTGCTAGATAGCAGGGTTGTACATTACAGACTATTACAAACACAATCATATGAACAAAGCAACAGATATATACAATCAAACTGTCTATTGAGGCATGGAGCCACGGAGCAGAAGCAATCACCATGGAAAGCAGGGCACTGACAAAACAATTTTAAATCCATTTGATAGGCAAACTATATCAGTTGAAATTTCTCAGGATGAATGAGTTTAAAACTCGTTATCTGGAGAGCAGCCTATCCCATGATACCACTTTATTTATTCAGATGGAGAATGGAGAATACGGGTAAACATTACAGCTCCAGCCTCAACAAGGTTTGTAGATCAATCCTGCACAGTATTTGTTCTCTGTGCCTTGGCACAAGGCTCTTTTCCAGTGCAGGAGAAACGAGTGGGGAGTGAGGCCAGCAGCGAAAGGGATATCTTTAAAAGACACCGTGCATGGAACTGTGAAATGGCAAGATGTGTTTACTATGCAAGCTGTAGCAACACCGGAAGGCATTCTGTCATTTAATGTTCCTACTTTAGAGTTTTAAATAGCTGGGAAGTGCTCTAGCCCCTTCAAGCAGCCTATCAGACAGCAAGATTCATTATGTCTAAAGGCACCATTTAGCCAGAACACACAGCCAGCAACGTAACTTCACAAAATTCAGGTCATAAAACACATATTTGTTTTATGGTTACATTTTCACATTTCCCCCTCATTCCTCCACTGGGAACCCTAGTTAGTTTCAGCTGAATGAAGTGTCTAAAATGGAACTAAAGGACAAATGTTTCTGTGAAAGTACAATAAAAATAATCCTTGAAGGAATTATGGATTGAAAGGGTTGGAAACATCTTCTATGGAAAGGATAAGAACTGGAATACAGGGGTTAAACATTCACTGTAAAATTTCATGACCATTTTTAGGAGTGGTCTGCAGGTATTTTTTCACTTACTGAAAGGCACAGATAGATTCTCACTGGACAAAGGACTCTGTCTTGACAAATGTCTTAACTCTTCTGCTGAAGGTTGAACCCTCTATCTTATCTGTCCATTTCCTTGAAAATGTGCTGTTTTAGGTAGAAAAGAGAATACAGGGATCATAGGATCTCTCTTGGTGAGCTCACTGATTGGGGGTAAAACATTTAGAATTTCTTGAAGTGAACAGCATGATGTTTGATGAATGTGCCGCATGCACTTAGTGGTAAAGAACTGGAGTCAGGTTCGGGATATTGGTGTGGGATTTGGAGCATGTCACTTCACCACCACTTGGGTTTTTGTTTCCTTTTCCATCTATAAAATCAGGAATTTATATGAGCTCATCTGGGTCCCATTCCAATGTTCTGTGATTTCAGCTTTATTAACGATCTTGCAATGATGCAGAATTATTTTGTGTGTGGCAGGGGGGTGGGGGGGGAGGATAGAGAAATTTTTCAGAATTAGAGTTCTCAACTAATATGAAGTACTCTATCAAAGACACGTATTAGCACTTTTAATCCTCACAACAACACAAGGTAATTATTTTAACATTTAAATTATTTTAATAAGGAAATGAGAAAGTCTATGATGATTCAATCAAATTCTCAAGTTTTCACATTGATGAGGTAGACGAGGTCTGTCGAATACAGGTCTATCTGATCGCAAAGACAGGTTCTTAACCATGAGGCAACGTTACCATCCTTAGGAAATGTGATCAATCCCAGGGCCTCATTTTACATTTGCAACTGACACCTAAACAAGGTCAAGTAACTTTCTCATGTCACAGAACCAAAGGTATCACAGTCAGGACCTGAACCCAGGTTCTTTTTCCTCCAAGTCGGTGCACGCTACCTTACACCACACTGCCTATTTTCTGAAGCTTCGAAAAAGCACATAACTAAGCAGGAAGTTAGTATTCCCTGTGATTCTAATTAATCCATTTAATAAACATAAACTCAAATAACTAGACATCCTAACTGAAGTCTAGGGTAAGAAAATTTCTCAAAAGAACAATAGAAAATAAAACAGACTTGAGACTGAAGATTAAATTAAAAGGGCTTCAATGCCATCTGCTTCCCTCTCCACCAATTTGCAACCAAAATGACATTTAAATTCCTATTATTCCTTGCTCCTGGGAATGGTCTAGCTCTAAAAATATCTTGAGTCCAAGATCCGTGAAGAGCCCTCCCTAGTTTGCAGTGACCTTACCAAAAAGCATGAGCCATGGAGAAGCCATTTAAATGGACCACCTCCATTTCCTGCAGAAGTTTCATCATTCTTAGCCGAGATGAGCATCTTTTGTAATGTTGAACAGCTTGATGCATAAAACTTTAGTCAATTTTGAGCTGTCATGAAAAAAAGCAGCACCTCCTTTGCACAGAGAGAATATATACATATATTTTGTCCCATCAAAGATGACCTGAAAAGTTCAACTCCAATGTGTTTTGAGAAAAAAAATAGCCTTTAAGTTGAGATTGAGTAGGGAAAACTTCCAATAAAAGGGAATATTTTTCAAAAACTTGCAAGTGACTGCAAAGCCAGTTAACACAAAAAACCTTGTCACCTTAAGTATGCCATTTGTTATCACACATGCCGGAATGCATCTATTCATCTTCTTTTAATTGCTTAGCTGCACTAGAAAACACAAAGCAGCTCACCGATGCAGAGACTGTGAAAGAATATTTTGTCATGGAAACTTTGAAAACATTTCAAAGCAAGAGCTCTTCTCTGGTGAAATGAAACCTTCTAGCTGTGTGTTGGGCATTGTATTCAGCTGATAAGTGTCTAGAATAAGAGGCCTTCTCTCTTAGAGGCTTTTGCATATGTCATCTTGTGCTTGCAGATGGCTGAGAAAATCCCAACAATTTTCCAAGCACAGTTTAGGAGAGTAAACTGTTTCTTCCTCTTTTCTGGAAAAAGGATAAATGAGACTATATTCTTGAGTCTACATGTAAATACCTGGGTAAAACTGTTGTTTATTGAGCAATATGTTTTATGATCTAGGTGCTTTAACTATGTTATTCATAGAATCTTTTTTTTTAATCTTCACCCAAGGATATTTTTCCATTGATTTTTAGAGACAGTGGGAGAGAGAGGAAAAGACAGAGAGAAGTATCGATGTGTTTCAGAAACACATTGATTGGTTGCCTCCTGCCCGTACCCTGACCAGAGTCCCGGGCAGGGAGGAGCCTGCAACTGAGGTATGTGCCCTTGACTGGAATCAAACCCAAGACCCTTCAGTCTGCAGGCCAACACTCTATCCACTGAGCCAAACCAGCGAGGGCTCATTGAATCTTTACAGCAACTCTATAACATCTATTTATAGACGATCCCACTTCACTAATGACAAAACTGGCAGTTTGATTGTTAATGAGCAACAAAACCAAAATGTCAGTCAGCCCCCAGGGTCTTTCTACTACACCGCTCTGACTGAGCTTGCTCTTTGTCAAACACTCCACTGCATTTACAATATGGTGGAGAGCTTGAGAGTAGTTTTTTGTTTTTTTCGAACCCTTTCCATTCACCAATGTTCTACTAAGAATTGTAGGGAAGTCATAATCCAGGACTTCCAAAAGGGATTGGTGACCCTTGTGGATTCAAGATTATTCCAAAGAAAAAAATTTTAAGAAACTCAATTTCCTCATCTAATTCCCGGCTTTCACATACAATATATTCTTTCCTAAAATTGATCTGCAGAATACACCTGCAGTTATATCTATTGGGTTTTCCTTTCCCCACCCCACTCCCCTTTCAGTTATTCTTTTTCCATTTTACAAAAGAAAAGTACACCTTCCCCCAGACCTTACCTCCTTATGGTGTATTGTATCAGGACATAATTTGAGATAATTGCTCTCCAAGAAGCATTCTCTCATTGAGACACCCTAAGTTCCCCTTCCCATCAGACACACAGAGAGAAACAATTCTTCTATTAAGAAGTGAGCTTTTAATAATTTTTAATGGTTTGCAATAATAATATACCTAAAATTTAATGTTTGCTTTGGCTTTATAAATTAGTAATTAATAAAAATGTTATAACTCCATGTAGGAAAATATTTTAATTCATAGAGCCTTATAAAATTAGAAAAAATAATTCCAATTTATAAACATATTGTAGCAGAAAATATGATAGGATGATCCATTAAAAATATGAAAAATATATCTATTTCATTGGGATAAAATTCTGTGGTGGAAGTAAGAAAATAGAGCAATGTAAAATGACTGACTCTTTTTTATGCTTCCTCTTTTAACTTTATTTTTATTTTTAAAGAGGAGTCTGTTCTAGTAATTTTAAACGGATGGTCATGGGCATCAAATCACTTTGGTATCAGCTTCCACTAGATACATTCAAAAATGATGAGTGTAACAGTTTTATTTTTAAAAGAACATAGTTTTAAGGCCAGTTCAGGCTCTCACAAAAATGCCACATTGACTTGTTACTCTTGACAGAGAATGAGAGCAGGAACTAGACACATGAAGATGAGTAAGAAAGGCCAATATTTAGACTATAATGAATGCAAGTAGGTTGGTATAATTTCCTCTCTCCAAGCCCATTAATTCATTTCATGAAAAATGCTTTCATATTATACAATTTCCTCTTCTTGTTAATATCTTTGTCATGTGGAAAGATATCAGCATTTTAATGATTTAGTTATTTAAACTTTCTTGATAATCTCTGTCCCTTGATCGACCCTTCCACTTCACCTCTTCCTCTCTAGTTACAAGAACTGAGGATAGGAATTGTCAGCAAATCAACTTACAGAGTGTTGGAAAGGTTATTCTGCCAGGAACTGCTATTATCTTTCTGACAAAAATTATAACAAGCACAGAAAAAGGTGCAACCAGAATTCATTAATAACTACCACTCAGAGAGAAAGGATACCATGGTGCAGATTTTAGAAACACAGAAATGGTTGATATTCAAAGAAATGCCATAACTCATGTTCAGAATTGATCTTTCTAGCCTTTTTGCTGAGATTGTCAATAAGTAAAAATGGCCATTTAATTCGGCAATGGTTGGGGTAATATGATGCCAGTCAACTAAGAAATTAAAAGGTGCTTCATCATTCACCACCATTACAAATATTGCCTGAGCTCTCAAAATAAGACAACCCATTATACCTTGGAATTCAGTTCAGTAAAGGTACATCTCACCCCGGTAGGGTTTTTGTGATAGTGTGTTCTCACCTTTGTACTTTTCCCAAACTATGGGCAGAAACACACACACACACACACACACGCACACACACACACACACACACACACACACACACACTGCAATGAGATGACATGATCTTTGACAGTAACACATTTCACTTTCTGGCACATGTCTGTACATTTAACTTTGTGGAAAGATATTACTAGTAGAAAAAAATGGTTTCAAAGACACAAATTAGCACTTATTATAAAATAAAAATTCATATTCTATGGCTACAAAAATAATTTGTGTCAAATTTGCTGAGTGTTAGTTATCATGCAGTGTATATGTTCTACATACTGTATCAATTAGGCATCATGAAAACCTTTTAATATAGATACTTTGATAAGTTCCATTTTAAACACAAGGAACCCAGGACTTGAAAGGTTAATTAAATTGTCTAAAGCCATTTGGCAAATAAGGCACAGAGCCCCAATTCAAACCCAGTCCCAACTCAAAACCTGCTCTGTCCAATATGGGGGCCACCGCATTTGCAATGCTGCCAGTGGAAAGTTAACTGAGCCAGATGTGTAAGATATTTCCCAGATTTTAGACTTAGAATGTAAAGAGTATGTTAGGTATCTCAAGAGTAATTTTTAAATTGATTATATGGTAAAATGACAATATTCTCTATATATATTGAATTAACTACAAATATTATTAATTTTCACCTTTTAAAAAATTTTCAACATGGCTAATAAAAACTTCTAAATTATGTATATGATTTGCAATATATTTCTGTTGGACAGTATTCAACTAAACCATTGGCTTTAGTGCCATATATATGTATGTATGTGCATGTATTTTTTAGTCTAGTACAAAAGTACATAAGATATTAGTCTATATCAGTATGTTTGAGCTGCCATAGCAATACCATAGAATATATGGTTTAAATAATAGAAATTTATTTCCTCACATTCCTGGAGGCTAGACATCCAAGATGAAGATGCCAACATAGTTTCTAGCGAGCTTTCTTCCCGGCTGGTGAATGGCCTCCTTGCTGTGTCCTCACATGGCAGAAAGACAGAAGAGAGAGTCTCTTCCTTTGTTTATAAGGGCACCAGCCCCATTTGATTAGGGCTTTATTACCTTTACTAGAGGCCCGATGCACAAAATTCGTGCATCGCAGCTACAGCGGCTTGCCTTGGCCCTTGCAGCCCCAGCTTCATCCGGAAGGATGTCCGGAAGGTGGTTTGGCTGTGCGGTCTAATTAGCATATTATGCTTTTATTATTATAGATTCCCAAAGGCCACATCTTCAACATCACATGGGGGTTAGGGCTTCATCCTTTGAATTTTTTTTTTTCGGGGGGGGGGGTGGATCTGAACATTTAGTCCATCAAAAGAGGTTATCTTTGGATAATTGAATTCCAATTGATATTTTATTTTCTCCTTTGTATTTTCCTGGTAATTTTATACAATGTACTTCTTTTTCAATCAGAAAGCACACACAAAATTTTACAATATTATTGTGATGGGAAGCAGTAGAATCATTCTTCTGGGCCCTTCCTTGTGTTATAATTTTATGATAAAGATAAAATATTTGTCAATATTAAGCACGTATTTCTTATATAGTGTTCTATTGCTTCAGTGAACATGTTCATGATTTGTAACTTCTGAGTGGCAAGTTGGCCTTGTCATATAGGAGACTCCAGCAGGACAAGACCACTCAAGGTAGTAGCCAGGTGCTTGTAAGTTCTCCCTCTGTCCCCTGGGAGACTCTGGGCATCCTGACCAGGATTTTGGTGGCTCTGGAAGCATAAAGAAACAAGGAGGATAGCCAAAGTGGAGCATGCTGAGGGTCCCAAGTAGGAAGCTCAATGCCAATGCATGGGCAGACATAAGAACTGACCTTGCTTGTTCTTAATGTATTTGAAACATTTATCTCTTTGTATATACATAAGAGATATTAAAAATACACAAAGGAATACACTTGTGTGTATAATATAATAATATATTATTATTTATATGAAACCTGATCCTGATGAAATTTTCAGCCTCATTTAACCAGTTGCCAAATGACCAGGAAAGCAGCCTGGAGCTACAGACAAAGGTATTTTAGGATGATAGGATGCTAAATGGGAGAGACAGATTAGTTACAAGCATTTGATTCTCAATAGATTTCACACCTCCCTCTCTACCCCCATTCTAATAGCCGTATCTGCTAACTATTGAGTAATGAAGTTTAAATTCTCTTGGACTATTTTCATTGCTGCAGTAGCAATCTTTTAACATAGTGCTTGCTCATTCAACTCCTATTATAATTTCCTATGAAATAAAATATCACAAAGTCATTCAAATTCATAGATGAAAGATATATCTGTAGTGACAAAGTAAAGTATAGGATAAAATTCATTACCCTGATAAATTGACGAACATGGACAGTCACTCTGAATAATTCGAGATAAAGAAATTTTTTCTCTCAATGGTTGGATATTTTCAGCCTGACTTATCCACCTAATTGCCTCAGCTCTCCATTTCATTTTGCCCATGTCAACGCAACAAAGTCTCTGTACTTGATTTTGAAAGCTTCACTATTTCATGTCACGTTAGCAAGAGAGACGCACATAGCAAATTCTGGATGGGTTCTTGTGACAAATGACTTCTATGGTTTGCACGTGTCTCTTCAATGACAGCTGCTAGGAAGAAGCATCACCTTCCAGCTGCACAACTTGATCCTTCTCTCCCTTGTGAATTAGGAGGAACTGAATGTTTGGCTTTCAAGTGGCACTTCGCACTCTTCTCATTGAATATCACAATTGTGCCCAGACGAAAGGAAACAAAAAACCCCATCATTGGCACTGATGAGAGAAAAAATAGTCCTCTCATTACAGAAATAATAAGCAGGATGTTCCCCTGCAGCCTTTTCCCTTAATTCTCCTTATTGTATTTTATTAAATGATGCGATTTGAAATTAAGGCTCTGGCAACCTTCATGCACACTCTGCATAAACAAGCCAGACAGAAACACAGTTCAAAGAGCAAGAGTACGCCCCTCCCAGAAGCCATCTGCTTTCTTTTTGTTATGAAACTTCAATTCATCTGCAAAACTCTAAAGAAAATATTTATAGCAGAAGTGTAAGCCTGCATTCTGTAGTTGCTTTGAGGCAGGGTTAACGGAATGTTAGAAAATTTGGTTCGATTTTGTCACTTACTAACCAATGTGGAACTAATCATTTAATCTGCCTCCTTTAATCATTCAAGCTTTTTTTAATCTTCTTAAGTTTATTGACTTTAGAGAGGATGACTTAGAGAGAGAGAGAGAGGAGGAGAGAAGAGAGAGACGAGAGAGAGAGAGAGAGAGAGAGAGAGAGAGAGAACATTGATCAGTTGTCTACCATACAGGCCCCAACCAGGGATTGAACCTGCAACCTAGGTAGGTGCCCTGACCAGGAATTGAACCTGTAACCTTTTGGTGTATGGAAGGATGCTCCAAACAACTGAGTCACCTGGCCAGGTCTACTCATTCACTCCTTTATTCACTCATGCTTTCATTCAATGGCATTTATTTAAAATCCCCTATGTGCCAGGAACTATGGCAGGTGCCTCTGTTTCCATATCATTAAATGAGGAGAATAATTATACTAGCTATGCCTACCTCTCAAGGTTGTTGAAAGCACTGCTATAAACCATAAAACAAATAACAACATCTGTGTTTGTTTTCTAGCAATAAACCACCAAAAGAAAGTGTAACAGTCATTTAGTTTCCCATGCAAAAAAATTAAATTTAACTTAGGGGAGATTTTATTTTATATGTCCACTAGCACAAACTTTCTGCTAATTTTCATTCTGGCAAATCTCATAAAACACCTTCCTCTCCCTATTCTTACCAATTGCTCTTCTCAATGGAGGGAAACCAATGACGGCAAGCACTACAAACTTTCTTAATCACATTGAATCAACATATAAATAAATATGGCCAAACAATGATACTGACATGTAATCCCAGTTTGCTAAGCAAAATGTCACCCTGAACTTCCTTTTCTACTTCCCTCACAATTGATATCCCTCTGATCTGATGGTAGCTTATAACCGTGGCCTATTATGGAATAAGAAAGGACCCTGGAGATTTTGCATGAAAAAGAAATATTTTCATTGTGCTCAACAACTAGGTTTGGATGGGAATACTTGTTTCCACATCATATTCTAACCTATCCTATCAGATTCAAAAATTGTACCACTGATAAGAGGCAATAACAAAGAAATCAAAATGTATAGCACTGGCTTAGCAATTATTAGACAGAGGGCCATGAGGAAGGCAATTTAGAGGCACAGAAAATGGCAATCCATTGTATGCAGTGGGAAAGCGATTGGTAAAATTATTTCCTATGGTAATTTGGGAGGTGACCATGTGCTTCTTAGCCCACTAATTTTGGGGAGGAATGTTGAAAGTGAATGCTGGCAGTGTTTGACACTGTATATAGCTTTCTGGCAACATAATTTTGATCGCTTTTAAGGGGTTGGGGCTTGAGGGTAGGTTGGTGGGTCAAGATCATCAGGCACCACCACCCTCTTGGAGGAAAGCCTATGGTGAAGTGACTTGTTACTAACAAGGCCTGCTGCCTGTACACAGAGCATGAAAATAGGAAGAAAAGCCTCAGATTTTTAGTCATTTTTATGATTCATCTATGTTTTTATGGGCATCCCAGCATAATTCACCTCATTAGCCATTATAGAGATTTTTAATTCTTGAGTTAATCCTGTGCTCATTCATCAGAATGAATATTAATATCTTTCTAATGTAATTTTTAATTAAATATAGCACCACCATTATAACACCCCAAAGATCTAAACAGAGTCTGAAAGAGAAGACAGACACTATCACAATACAAATCAGAAAATTCTGCTCACATTCTTTTCGAAAGGCTGATCACCTATGAAGTAATGAGAATAAATTGTGAGATAATGTAGGACAGATCTAATTAAGATAATGAGCTATGACTATGGACATGATTTTCCAGGGTTAAAGATCTTAACAAAAGGCAATATAGGGATATATTTTAAATATCCTCTTTGGCCTATTTATATTAGCTATGCCTCTTTAAAAGAAAAACATTCATCAAAAGTAATGACCCTGAGTCTGCTGCAAGTGCAGAGTTTTAACTCTTTTGCTATTACTTATGTATTTAATACTTTGACAGACTTTTTCAAAAATTTACTTTCTATACTTGACTGAAACAGATTTTTAAAAAAAATAAATCATGGCATCCAAGGGCAAAGAAACATTAGGATCAGTGTTCTCTCTGCACCTTGAAAGCTGTACTATGAAGATATTTTGATTTGGCTAGTACAGATTCAGATGGAGATTTCTGGAAGGAACTAACTAGCTAGCCTACCTTTAGCAGTCATGGTAGGCAAGACTCCAGGGGAAAGGTGTCATTGAGCTTAGTAGGTATACCTGGCTGCCGTCTCCTGCTCTCCAAAGACAGGACAACAACCACTTAATCCTTGGTCAACAATGGTCAATCGGCAGAAATAAATATTTTCTGAAAATCGCAGAAGCGCTGTAGGAGAGCCCTGACTGACAGGGTCTGACAGCCTTGCATTTTGAAAATTCAAGCACTTCGTGTGGCATCCACTAAACCTGATGGTGGAAGGAACTGTAATCCAAGGGTTGCTAAGAGTTCTGCCCAATTCCTGTAACCTCTCAACTGTGGCTCTCATGGGGAAAAGTCAAATTCTTTAATCAAGGATGCTTGTGCCCCAGCGGATCCCTAGCCCAGAGTCAGCCCCACATTTATGCCTTTCCTGGTTGCTGTCATTTGCATCAAGCAATATTGTATCATGGGTCAGTTTTAGACCATTAAGCAAATTCAGCTCATTACCAGCAAGGAAATTGTAACTCTGCTGCTGTGCTGGACCATTGTGCAGAATTCTGGGCCCCATTTCCTCCCCAGCTTCCAAGACCCTTTAGTGACAACCTGTGTGGCTACATCTAGTGGCACTGCACTAAAATTTTGAAAGCCTAAGGATCTGTGAAAAAATATGAACAAAACAAAAGAATGAATGCCCGAAAGACAAATGATATATTTGAAAGTATAAAAAAAGTTGTCAACTCCTTGTTCCCTGAATTTTTATAGAATTTTGCTTTACACTCCTTTTTTCTATATGTCCTTTCCCTCCCTCTCCTCTCTCTCTCTCTCTCTCTCTCTCTCTCTCTCTCTCTCTCTAAATCTACACACATATCCATATGTCTGTGTCAAGAGATTTGCATTTTCTAGTACTGACACCAGCTCTTACTAGCTGTGCAGGTCTGAGTAACTCACTCCACCTCTGAGTAACTCACTCCACCTCTCTGATCTTCCATTTCCTCAACTCTGAAACTGGAAAACACTATCACTTTGTAGGACTGATGAAATGTAAGCACATCTAACCCTCTAGTCTCCATATTCTCAAAACATAGTGCTGTCAATATATTCCCACCATGTTAGGTAATTTGGGAAGGAAAGCCACTGGATGGAAGGCTTACAACCAGTGGTTAATTGATATATTAAGAAAGTAAAATAATTATTTCTGAAGTTGGCTTGTTTTAAATGCAATCCTCAGGGCAGTGATTAAAGATTGGAAGATTTGAGAAGAGGCTTGAATACAGGCACTGCAACAAGACATAGGAACATCTTTTCGGAGAAACTATATTCACTAAACACATTTAAAGGATGTTACACATTCTTTCCCTTTAACATTCATGCTCATCCTATTAATTTTCTTTCCTCTCCTCTCAGGATCCAATATGATAGAGTAGAAAGAATATTAAGGAGTTTGTAGGCAGAGAGATCTGGCTCAACCACTTAGCAAGTTATTCAGCTCTACAAGCCTCGAAGTTTTCATCTGTAAAATGGACTTCTTCCAAATATGATCGTACCTACTTTAAATTAAAAGCACTTTGGACAAAAATGTTAGGCTCCTTCTCATGTATTCCAATAGTTGGAGACTGTTAGCAGTAGAGAAAACAGGACCCTCTAGGGAAAATATTCCAACGTGTTATCATTGGGCTCTCCCACCTTCCTATCTGGAATTGTTTCTCCTGGAAGTGGACATTTTTTCACTCTCACCTCCTAATTTGGGGAGCATCATACACCCCAGCTGCCACCATCAGTAAGTGCAGTTTTCCCCTTATCCCCAAACTAGTTTCTCCAATTCTCTTCAAGTCTAAGATCAGATCAGCTAATTAATTGCTCTATTCAACATTAGATTGAGAGTGACTGGCAGCCCATTAAACTTGGAAGGTGTAGTATTCTTTTAAAATTCACATCCATTGAACACTAGTGGAGGCAGTTGGCACTGGCCACTGAATGGAAATGGGGAAAGATGCTCATTCTCCTAAACTTTAGACACAGGAGATGAAAACCTTTTACAAAGGTACTTAGCCAGCTGACCTGGATGAATATCCTCTGCCTTTAAGATCAATGCCAAGCCATGACTCCCTCCTTCTATCTGTCCTCTACACTATCTTTTTTTTTTATACTCACCTGAAAGTATGATGTTTTTAAATTGATTTTTAGAAAAAGAGGAGAGGAAAGGAGAGAAACATTGATGTGAGAGAGGAACATAAATCAGCCACTTCCCAAAACCCAGGTATGTGCCCTGACCCGGAATCTAACCCAAAACCTTTGGTGCATGCAAGGATGCTCCAACCAACTGAGCCAGCTGGCCAGGGCTACACTATCATTTATCAACTGAGGTAACACCCAAAATCACAAACCCAGCAAGCCCAAAACTCAGCCAATTACCTGCCTTCCTAAACCTGTATTTCTTATTCTAGTGAACTAAACCACAAAATCTCCGGTCTGAAATATGGTAGTTACCCTTCGGTACCACAACTCAGTCCTGGTTCAAACCCTTGTTTCTGGCAATGACCTCCTGATCGACCTCCTTTCCTCTAGTCTTCCTTCCTCCAATCAGCTTTCAACAGGACAGAGAGAATGGTCTTTCTAAAGAGCAAATGGAATTACTTTATGCTCCTATTCAGAACCCTTACATGTGTCCCCCTGACCTTTAGGACAACATCTGAATCCTGAGCCTGTCACCCTCAGTCAGCATTTTCTCCTGCCCTCCCACCAGTCATTCTCAGTATATTACTTTGTGCTCTGTGTGTGGCTCTGATCTGTTAAACAGCTCCAGGTCTACACACAAGCTTGCCTTTCAGAACGCCTCCTCTCCTTAGGCACTTCTTCCGGGGTTCTCCCTATGCCTTCCTGATTCCCACCTACCCTACTCCTTCCCTATCCCATGTCTCTATTTTGTAAAAATCTCTTTTGCGTCCAGTATAATGTGTTTACAATTATTTGTCCACATATTTGGCTTCCCAACTAGTCATGGAACCTTTAAAGATAAGAACCATGCCTTGGTCATCTCTGTCTCCTCAGTGACTCTTATAAAGTAGTCCCTCCAGCCTCTTTTCCCCACTTCTAGATATATATATATATATATATATATATATATATATATATATATATATATAATATATGTATTAATATATAATATATATATATATTAATACATATTAATGCTCAAGCAAGATTGTGGGCATTTTGTCATGATGGCAGAAAGCCTGTTTGTGTGTGTCCAAATTTTACTTTGTCTGCATTAGCCAAGAAACATTTGAAAGACAGTGTGAAGTAATGAAAATACTAGTTAGTTGTCTGATGTCTGAAGTAATGGTTTATAATTCTAAAAAGCATTGGTACTTATATGGGTCTTAAAGTTGTTGTTTGTTTTACTGTTTTACTTACTCATTGCCTAAGTGTCCAATTCTTTTTTTTAAGATTTTTTGTTGATTTTTATTTTTTTAATATATTTTCATTGTTGACTAGAGGCCCAGTGCACTAAATTCATGCATGGGGAGGAGGGGTGCCCTCAGCCTGGCAGGCACCCTCTCCAATCTGGGACCCCTTGGGAGATGTCCAACAGCCGATTTAGGCCCGATCCCTTGGGGGATGTCCGACTTCCGGTTTAGGCTCAATCCTGCAAGAATCGGGCCTAAACCAGCAGTCAGACATCCCTCTGGCAATCCGGGACCACTGGCTCCTAACTACTCACCTGTCTGCCTGCCTGATTGCCCCTAACTGCCTCTGCCTGCCGATCTGATGCCCCTAACTGCTCCCCTGCCAGCCTGATCACCCCTAACTGCCCTCCCCCGCCGGCCTGATCGCCCCTAACCAGCTCTGCCCCAGCCCCTGCCACCGTGGCTTTGTCCAGAAAGACGTTCGGAAGATGTCCGGTCTAATTAGCATATTACCCTTTTATTAGTATAGATAGTATTACAGATATTTCCCATTCTCTTACCAGCTCCTACCCAGCCCCCAGGTCTTCACTACCCTATTGTCCGTGTCCATGGGCTATGCATATAAGTATATAAGTTCTTTGGTTTATCTCTTCTTTTCCCCCCAAACCCACATCGAGGTATGTCAGTCTGTTCCATGCCTCCATGTTTTCAGTGTCCAATTCTTGTCTTCTTCCCTTTCTTCTCCCTCCAAATGGAGCTGATTCAATCATCTGTTAAAACAGTATGTCTCCTTTTTTTATTATTGACACTATTACAGAGGTCCCCCCTTTCCCTGCCCCACTTTGAAGAAGAAGAAGGAGGAGGAGAAAGAGGAGGAGGAGGAGGAGGAGGAGGAGGAGGAGGAGGAGGAGGAGGAGAAAATGTCTCTATACATTACAGGGTCTGTAAATCTCAAAAATCTGGCTTCAATTAAAAAGAATGCCATCCCAACATATTTCCTCAAGGTATCTCAATATAGCAAAACAGTAATACCTGTCATATTTTGACATTGCACATAGTATTGTTGCAAAGAAATTATAATTTGGGGTGTTTTTGTGGTTTTTTTTTACCACCGCGTTGTGCCTTATCCATATTTCTCTGATGTTTGAGTCTCAAGGTGCTACAGCAATGCTTTTTGTTTTCATTGCCATTTAAGGCAATTTAATCTGAGAGTCATGTCTCTCTTCCTTCTGATGACATTAGTTCTGTCTTCCCTGCTGAAAACCTTTATTTGGGAATAAAGAGCAAACAAAAAGTACATCTAGAATTTTTCAAGTGATAATGAAATATCAGGCCAGCAGCATAAAACATGACGAGAATATTTGCTGTTTTTTAAGCCCACAAAATGTATAAACCCTTTTAAACCAACTAGAAATATAAATGCATTCTGTTCTGCTCTGGCCTACTCTATTATTTATGTGTATTCACCACCATGTAAAACAGAGGGGGTTTTCTTAGGCAATAATATGTGAGATCAATTTCATTCAAGGTTTTGCCCATTTAATTAAATTAATGTTGTGGGGGAAGGAAAAGAGGTGATTTCACAAGTATGTACATGGGTGAGGTTTATCTGAGGCTTTTGTGGTTGCTGCTGTTACTGGTGTTACTTATTCCTTCTTATACCTGATAGTTTGATTTTATTAAAATTGTCCCTCTGACCTGAAAGCATTTTCTGCATTTAAGATGTACCACTTTATATTATATTGATAATTACTGATTAATGGTTCATTTCCATTGGTACAAAGTGTAGGTTCTAGTCAAAAAGAGTCCTAACAGGATAGACAGTCTCTAGCTTGGGTCTGACTTGGAAAATATTAGCTAGGCCAGTTCATCTAGATATTTCTGTCATGTGGATTAGTAATAACCTAAGCCAGACAGGTTCTCACTTTACAACAGGTAAGATTTATTGAAAATATTCAATTTCCATAAAATGCTGCCACAAAAACACCACTCATGGGAAATGCTTATGTAGTTGAAAACTAGGTTTCCATAACAGCAAAGTAAGAATGCAAAGTCCGGGACTCCTAGAGAGCAAAGGAAGAGAAAAGCTGCCTCTCCAGCACTCAGGTGTCCCTGACTCAACTAAAGCCGAATGGATGCTGGAATCAGAGACTCCCAGAGGCCTGCAGCCATTTTCATGTGAACATTTAAATTGATTCCTGATCCTTCAGCTCTATGAGCAGCGAAGGATGGATTTTATCATTTTTTAAAAATTTTTTTAAAGATATAATGCTTCCTAAAGAAATAGAGCATTTTCCAAAGAGGTTAAAAGTGGAAGGCAAGGGAAGGAACAATATTTCAAGAAGGATCCATAAGGGTGCACGTCGAGGTTCAGCCCTCTTCTAGGGCAGGCTACTCAGCTCAAGGTTTCATATAAGTTTTCAGCTGGAGTCTCATTAAAAATGCATATTATACAGGGAAAATCCAGCCCATAATTACTATAGTTAAAATCCACTAAAATAAATACCATTTCAAGTAAGGTTTCTCTATGGAACAGAGCTATTTCTATAGGAAAACTATTTGTAGATCTGACTTAGCAAATATTCTCTAAACATATAAAAGATCTTCTCTATCATGACCATCCCTACTTGTCTGAACTATGCAATTTAGAACTCAACTTTATTTCCTTGAACTGATCCCTATGTGCTATTATAGTCCCAGGAATTTAAAATAAAAATGGATGCTTGAGGGAGAAGCAGCTTTGGGTCAACTCCAATCACTGTGTTTAGCATAGATAGGAAAGATTTGCACCCAGAAATATGCCTTACACCTGTCCTCAGTACACAGAGTTCTGCAGCTTTGATTTTGTCCATGATCATTGCAATCCCAGAGCACAGCCAAACCTCACAGATCATTCTGACCCGGCACTGTCCAACCCCTTCAACCATGACTCATCTCTCTGCTTCTGACACCAGAATTTAGTCCCCAGGCTCTGCACCTGTTTTCTTCTAAGGAAAAACATCAAATGAACCTCTGATTTCAATAATAGCAAACTGGGCAGTTAGTACCAGTCTTTCTACTGAAAACAAACTAGGAAATGTTGGACGAAAGAGTTTTAAAAACAACTTCTTAAAAGCATCAAGGAGCTATCAAGAGAGTGAAGAATAACCAGACCAAAGGGGAGATAACCCAGAAGTAGTGGACTGCTTTTGCCTATGAACATTTGACTAACTGCAAGGGGTAGCTGAGATACTGAGCTGCACAATTAGCAGCCAACCCCTCAATTAGAGGGGCAAGGGAGACAGCAATCAAAAGTCCAAGGCCCATCAAGGTTGGGGAGTTTGTTAAACCACCCTTTGCTTTAGGCAGGGACCTCAAAAGTTTCCACCCTTGGAATAAGTGGAATCCCAAAAAATTAGCTGCCATTATTCACAGACAATATAATTCAGAATGTAGAAAATTCTAAAGAGTCTATAAATAAGTTATTAGAATTAATAAGCAAATTTAGCAAGGTCACTGGATATGAGACCAAAGTCAGCTGTAGTTCTCTATTCCAGCATCAAACAACTGAAAAATGAAGTTTTTGAAACAATTGTCACCCATAATAGTTTCTTGCTATTTGTTTTTTGTAATACAATGTTTACCAAAAAAAGTGAGGATGTTCATATACTTGCCTTAAGCCCTACCTGGAATAAAACAACTTGAGGGCAAAGGCCGTATCTTTATCCTCCTTGGTATCTTCCAGCGTGTCTGCACTATAGTCAACACAAAGTAGGCACTCAGAACTCAAATACAAAAACACTTGGAGAGACTTGTTTTATAGGCCAACCAGAATGAATCTCTTCCCAGTTAAAATTGAAACTCTCCTTTGCCTGCCTTACCCCTCTCATCTAAAAAGTGTATCACCCACACCACAAAAAATAATAAATGTATTAATTGCAACCAAAAAAACAAACTCAGGCTATCAAAGGAAAAAGAAATAAGAGAAAGTGGAAGAAGGATTTCCCTTTATTGTATTCATCATTTCCTTTCACTTTCTAGATCATTCAAGAAATCATAGGCCCTGGCTGGTTTGGCTCAGTGGATAGAATGTCAGCCTGCAGACTGAAGGGTTTGATTTCGGTCAAGGGTATATGCCTGGGTTGCGGGCTCGGGAACGTGCTGGAGGCAGCCAGTCAATGATTCTCTCTCATCATTGATGCTTCTTTCTCTCTTTCCCTCTCCCTTCCTCTCTGAAATCAATAAAAATATTTTTTTAAAAAACAACAACCAGGTACTTTGGTTTAAAAAAAAAGAAAAGAAATCATAGACATCAGCCCTAAGTCCTTTAAGGTTCTGAAAGAGTAGAAAATAAGTACAGTGCTGTATTTTTGTGTAGCTTTGGCATTCCCCGAGGTAAGAGACATCATTGTCCATGAAATATTTGTGACATTCTAATAAAAAGTATTGTGAGCTTCTAAGAATTAATTGAAAAGTTAGATTTTATATATATATATGGCTAAGTGTCCATCCAACTGGTAGCTATGATGTACACTGACTACCAGGGGGCAGACGCTCAATGCAGGAACTGCCATGACGTGCACTGGCCATTTAAAAATAAATAGCAGCACAGACCTGGTGCCGACAAACCAACACTCAGCTTCCCCCAAGTGGGACACAGGCCCTGCCACCACCCCAGAGCGACACCCCACCAAATCACAGCCAACACTGCCAAGACCCCATGGCACAAAATGCAGCCCACAGCCCAGCCCAGGCCGGAAACAGTCACTGTGGGCGCTGGGAATAACTTCACGTAGCAACACCTGGCTTCCTCTCCCTAGCAACTAGCCTCCTTGGAGTTTCTTCAGTCCAGGAACATGACTTGCTTTATAGCCAAATGTTTGTGAAGTGTTTTCATGTGCCTCATCTCATTGGATCCTCACAGAAGTCCTGGAGTAGGTAGATAGGAGACTCAGTAGGATCTTTTCATTAGCTAAAAACTGGAGATTTAGAAAGTTTGGAAACTTGACCCGACTAAAAAGAAATAGGAAATGGTAGAACTTGAAAATGACTTCAGGTTTTCTCACTGTGCAGAATATAGTCAAACACTGCTGCAGTTAAATATTTTACCCTTTTGTTCTCCCTGTGTGATCTACAATAATAATCTGCTTCATGTTGATATTTATTGCTGTGTTGCTGACAATTACCTGAAAGAGAAATTGGGGTGCTTCACTGGGCTGGAAAAAGTTTAGCTAAATCAGAAAACAGGTCTAATTAAGCAAATTTATTATATATAGACTCATGCATGTGCCATACATATATAAAGCTCTTGCTGGTGCCAATTGCACGCGTGTGTTTCGATCTGTCATTGTCAATCATGAGTTTGGTTGACACTTCTATTATAGAGAAAGGGGGGATAGCAATTGTTGGGGTCCAACCCCAACGGGTCCAGGGATCCCCAAAGGTGTGGACGGAGTCGGCGAAGAATGAATGACATGGAAACTGGGTTCAGTTCATCAGCATAGCGAGGTTCTCCCTCCAGAATCTCCAGCGAAGTTCTGGTCAGGATCTCCAACCAAGTTCTGCTGCCATGTTCTCTCGCTAGGTTCTCCAGCCAGGTTCAGTCAACAGGTTCTTTTGCCATGTTCTGTCTAGGTTCTCCAATGAAGTTCTGTAGCCAGGTTCTGTCCAGGATCTTTTGCCATGTTCTCTAGCTAGGTTCTGGTTAGGATCTGATGAGGATCTGATGAGGAGCTGATGAGGAGCTGATGAGGAGCTGATGACGATCTGATGAGGATCTGATCAGGTTGTGTTGTTTATTGTCTTGTTACATCCGTATTTATACCAGCCGATTTTAATCCTGTCAATTTCTATTACAAAGGTTAGGGCGTTTCTTATCTCCATTCCAGGGAGTAAAGATTATGTAGCTTAACTACCCGCCTGGCACTTAATTAAGGGGTTGTATCCCCTCCCTAACCTCAGGGAAAAATCCCCACCTGGGGAAACAACCTTTCTCGGAGAGGGGACCTTGGTTAAAACACATGGCGCTAAGGAGAGCAAACATATTAAGAACAATATGCTATATATGCCAGGTCCCTTGAAACATATGCTGTGCAGATGTTTCTTTCCTGCAGCGACTGTGTCAAGCAGCAAGGATGGACCGGCTCCCGGCAAATTCCCCCTTTCTTATTTTTTAAATGATAGCGCAAGAGTCCTCGGACTTGGCTGAGAGAGTAGCTTCCACTTCTTACTTTTCTACCATCTGTTGGGCCTCAGTTGTTAACTTCTTCAGCTGACCCCATGTTGGCACCTCAGTCTCTTGCATAGCCTTCCTTTTCTTCTTTTTTCCGCTTTTCTGTCATCGGGGCAACTCTAAGTCTTTGGAACGATGAGACAAAGAGCTTCTCTGGGTCCATTGTGGTGACGCACGTAATGCATTTACTCAATCCAAGGCAGGCATTAAAAAGAAAAACCCCAAATGCTCTCTTGTATCCATTTTAAGAGTAGGGTTGGCGCTTTCCGCTATTACCTGAGTCCTGATGTATCACCCCAGGGAGAGCTTGCCAATCCTGCACTTTCCCGAGGTGGAAAGGCTGTAGTGGGGTTAAGGATAAGGCTCCGTGGGCCTACCTTTTCCCATGCCTCTACATTTACCTTTCCGGCACCTTTCCTTCCTCAGAAAAGCATGGACATACTTCTTGTATAAAACATTCCGTCTGACTGGGAGTAACCTTAACTCCTCTGCTAGCAAGCATATGTGTTAAAAGATCAATACAGAGTCATTTTTCTTTAGACTCAGTATGGCACATCTTCTTAATCTAAAGATCAATACAGAGTCTTCTTTCTTGGATTCAGTATGGCACATCTTCTCAATCTAAGGATCAATACAGAGTCTTCTTTCTTTGGACTCAGTATGGCACATCTTCTCAATCTAAGTTCTGTACTATCCACCTTCTTACCCTACTTATCCTCTATAGGGGGGTCTGTAGCACCCTGGTGGAGTCCTATCCGTCCCGAGTGTGGGGGTTCCAATGGGGGGGGGCTTACCTAGGGGAACCCTGTTCCAGGGGTTCCCAAAGGTGTGGACGGAGTCGGCGAAGACTATCCACCCTCTTCCTACAGTGGAGTCCTATCCGTCCCGAGTGCGGGGCACTTACCTAGGGGTCCCTGTTCGGGCGCCAATTGTTGGGGTCCAACCCCAACGGGTCCAGGGATCCCCAAAGGTGTGGACGGAGTCGGCGAAGAATGAATGACATGGAAACTGGGTTCAGTTCATCAGCATAGCGAGGTTCTCCCTCCAGAATCTCCAGCGAAGTTCTGGTCAGGATCTCCAACCAAGTTCTGCTGCCATGTTCTCTCGCTAGGTTCTCCAGCCAGGTTCAGTCAACAGGTTCTTTTGCCATGTTCTGTCTAGGTTCTCCAATGAAGTTCTGTAGCCAGGTTCTGTCCAGGATCTTTTGCCATGTTCTCTAGCTAGGTTCTGGTTAGGATCTGATGAGGATCTGATGAGGATCTGATGAGGAGCTGATGAGGAGCTGATGAGGAGCTGATGAGGAGCTGATGACGATCTGATGAGGATCTGATCAGGTTGTGTTGTTTATTGTCTTGTTACATCCGTATTTATACCAGCCGATTTTAATCCTGTCAATTTCTATTACAAAGGTTAGGGCGTTTCTTATCTCCATTCCAGGGAGTAAAGATTATGTAGCTTAACTACCCGCCTGGCACTTAATTAAGGGGTTGTATCCCCTCCCTAACCTCAGGGAAAAATCCCCACCTGGGGAAACAACCTTTCTCGGAGAGGGGACCTTGGTTAAAACACATGGCGCTAAGGAGAGCAAACATATTAAGAACAATATGCTATATATGCCAGGTCCCTTGAAACATATGCTGTGCAGATGTTTCTTTCCTGCAGCGACTGTGTCAAGCAGCAAGGATGGACCGGCTCCCGGCAAGCAATATTAAAATATTTCTTCTAATTAATTTCCTTTCAATGTGCACGAATCCATGCACCAGGACACTTGTGTTAAAATAAAGATAGTGAGGTTTGGGATAAAGAACCGTATGATACCTGGTTCAAACCCCAGCTCTATCTCTTTATAAGCTGTCTTTCTTTAGCTAAATTACCCTCTCTGAGCCTCAGTTTCCTAAGATTATAAAATGGGGATGATATTAACCCTCCATCTAGGTTGCTATGGATACTAGTATGATCATACATATAAAAGGACTTGGTGGATAGAAGGTTCTAAACAAATGTGATTTTCTTTCCACCTTCTGCGTTTATCGAAGATTGTGCTGTGGTCAATCCCCAGTTTGTAACCTTCAATACTTCTTCACAGCACAGGTTGCTAGACTTGATAAATGATACAGATGAACGAAGAAGCATCTTGAATTCAGCCAAGATGAAATTAAGGAAGTGCTAAGTAAGGGCACTAAAAATTCACTACAGAAACCCTAAAAACACAAAAAAGTAGGAATTGTATTTTACAGAAATAATATAAGATACTGATACATACAATTGTTTGTATAGACTCATTTGAAAGTCACACCCTTAAAACACATCACAATTCTTTTAATATCCCCAAGTATGGTGGTAATGCAAATTTCTAATTTCATTTTAGTTGTCAGTTAATAAACTATTCAGTCTTGGGAAGATGTTTGAATCAGTTAAATTCCTGCAACCTTATTAATTTATATAAATCCAACAATCTCGTTATTTCAAGATCCTAAGTCACTTCTTCTTGCAATTCAGTAGTTACAAAAACTGACAAAAATTACTGGATTTACCTGGTTACATTTAAAGAGACTATGTTAATCAAGAAAGTCAACATTAGTAATTGTACTTATCTCTTCCATGTTTATAATGGCAACAAATGAAAGAGTAAGCCTGTCTCATTCCCTGGCAATTTATACTTTTTCCTAAACCAGATTTGAGATCCTCTCTCAGTCTGGTTCCACCTTGCTTACTGGGCAATATTTGTTCTGGCCAGTGGCCACTGGAGCCCAAATATCACCCTTTTGCTTATGTGGTTTGTAACCTAACATGTTCTCCTTTCTTCCTCACTCACCTGCACTATGCCCTCCAAGAACCTTCCCTCTGCACCAGGTCCTCAATGAGGACCTTCTTCGGAACTCCTGCCACATGTACAACAACTTGAATTGCTCCCTCTCATGAGTTTGTCCTACCTCCCTAACTACAGTATAAATTCTTGCAAGATGAGGATCAAGTTTCCCCCTTAGCCTGTCTTTCCCACAGCTTTTGGCATAGTTCTCAGCACCTAATAGGCCTGTTGAGTGAGGGCGACAGTGTAGGCACAAGAAGAACGTCTTGTTTGCAAACAGTCCTAAATGCTAAACACATCTTAAATCAACATGTGACTCCCACAGAAAACCAAAGCAGGTGGAGGAAGCCAGGGTAGCAAACACAAACTCACACCAAGAAGCCCCTTAAGTCTTCTTTGCAGTTCTGCTTTAAGTTTACAAACTACATACTGTTGGTCTTTTCATCTTTCCTTGTTTGGGAGTTGAAAAGAATATTGTTTTCCTCTGTGTTAGCCCCAGAAAGCTAACTTCCATGGACCTCATCAGCTGGCCACCTTGCCCACTGGCTTCCAGAAGGTTCCAGTGGGGTGTACCAGCAGATTAGAGGGAGAGGTCAGGGTACTTAGTCCTCCGTCTCCCTCCTTGAGGGGTCCCCACAGGCTGACTGCATCCTTCCACTAAAGGTCTCAGCATCCCTCTTCACATAGCCTCCCTGGGTCTGAGTCCTGGTAACTCTGTGCCCTCACCCTTAGATCCAGGGGTGAGATACCTCCCCACCCGTGGTTTCCCTATACCCTGCCACACATCTGCAAAGCTCTCTTCAAATTACTCCATTTGAATGGACTTTTCCCTGTCAGGACCTTGTCTGATAGATGTTTTTACTTTACAACTTTTATCATTTTAGTCTTTATAACATTTCTGGCACATTTCCTAGTTTCAAGTAAGCAAGATCAAATATTATAATGTGCCTTTCTCTTTGTAATCAGGGTCATCAGCAGGCCTCTCAGAGATGGTCCGATTGTTCATCAGCTTTTACCATCGCTGTGCAGACATTACCTCATGTATTCTCCCCTCCCATAAAAAAAAAGCCTAGAGACGAGTCCAATAAGTCCAATAAGTCAATGTTATGGTACCAAGGGAGTACAGCTGTGAAGTGATAGCACTAGGAATGTGAACCCAAGTGTCTCCCTACCAAACCTGTATCGTTAACCAGTACATAAAATCAGTCCCCTGCTGCATGCGGTGCATTGTCTTAAAGGGCTAATGAGTGGTGTTGATCTAGTGATTCTTACACTCAATAGTTCACACTGCTGTTCTTTCTGAGTTGCAATGATGATTTATATATTCTTCCTCTAAATGATTAAAAATAAATCTGCAGCCCTGATACAAATCTGACAGTTTCTGCCCTATCGGTTCACCTGCCTGTCGCAGTCAGTCTTGAATATTTAATTGGTTCCTTATAATCTGCTATATGCCAAGTAACATGAGATGCGCCCTATTTGGGAAAGTAAGACTCTCAATTTCTTGAACAAGGGGCTATGAGATTTTGGAACAGAGAATTTGTGAAAGCCATTTTGGTCCCTTGGCAGCTCTGTTTTAGATATACTAGAACACATTTTCATGTGCAATGAAAGCATATTGTTGGGAGCCCAAGTCACATGGAGAAGACACAGGTAGGAACTTCTGTTCACAGTGTCCCCGCTGAGTCCAGCGTTTAAGTCATCCCAATCCAGGCACCAAGCAATGTGAGGGGAGAAGCCTCCAGGTGATTCCATGCCCCAGTCACTCAGTCAACACAACCATTCATTTCTTCCTAGCTGGGCTCTCAGACATCAGGGGGCAGAGATGAGCCATCCCTGTTGTGCACCATGCAAACTCCTAACTGCAGAATTCATGCATGTAAAGAAGTGGTTTTAGTTGTATGCCACTAAGGTTTTAGGTGACTTATTATACAGCAATATACAATCGAAACATTGACTGTTAGAAATGAAAAGATGAATTAAGATACTGGTATGAATTATGGGAAACTAGAAATAATCAAATTACCCCAATCCAGCAACATGCAAGGACCAAACAGAGCAAGAGATAACAATCTGTCCCTCACTGCTGCGAGGTGGGGCGAGAGGTAGACAAGAAAAGTGCAGATCTCTGCAGAAAGCAAACGTAGTAACAAACCTCTCATTTAGTGGCTTGATTAATGATCTAAATGTCCCATCAAAATTACATTTCCTCCTCTTCCAAAGTGAGGAGGAGATGAGAAAAAAGAAGCTTTTTCTAGAATAAAGAGCAGAGTAAAGGATTTTTACTCCACCTTAAGAGCCATTGCCAACTCTAAGGTAAATTGTATGTGTTGGACCCCATTTTCCTATTTATTACTAACATTAAAATGGAAGTTGTCTTATCAAGCCAGCAATGTTCAAATCCTGCCTCCTATGTATGAGGCGTGGCTGAGGTAGGTGATGGTAGAAACGTTCCCTGGATCTGAATCAGAAGGAAGGTACATTCGCAAGGCAGTTCCAGGGAACATCACCAAGATGGACAGGCAGGGTCCTAGTGCAAAGAAGCCAAGAGCATAATTCAGGAAGATAAGAGCCTAGGTCCAATGACTAAGGTGAAGGTGAAATGAGTAATAAGATAACTGAATGGAAGAACAGGAGAAAGTGTCACCCTTTTAATGTGGCACATGGTTCTTGAGAGCGTGGCAGGCAAAACCAGTCAAAGGTGGTAATTGGGATCAAATCCCTGCTTGTTCTGCTTTGTAAAGAGCTGGCAGTACAGCCTCATGCACACAACAGCGGTGACTTGAGAGCTGGTGACATCCACAGCAAAAAGAATAAACTAGATGATCCCCGGACAGAGGGACAATGAGCAAAGGCCCTGAGACAGGAGATGCCAGGTGTTCAAAGAATAGCAGGCAGGCCAGTGGGGTCAGAGCAGTGAGAAGAAATGAACACAGAGAGAAAACAAAGGCCAGATAACTCAGGGTTTTGACGGCTCCTCTAAAGACTTGAGCTTTTATTCTGGTGACCACTGGAGGGTTTAGAGGAGATAAATGAAATGGTCTGAGAATAATGTATTAAGATTAAACTGAGCCCTAGCTGGTCTGGCTCAATGGATAGAGTGTCAGCCTGCAGACTAAAAGGGTCCCAGGTTTGATTCCAGTCAAGGGCACATGCCCAGGTTTTGGGCTCGATCCCTAGTAGGGGGCATGCAGGAGGCAGCCAATCAATGATTCTCTCTCATCATCGATGTTTTTCTCTCTCTCTCTCCCTTTACCTTCCTCTCTGAAATAAATAAAAATATATTTCAAAAAAAGAATAAACTGAAAGCCCTAGCTCCGTGGTTGGCAAACTGCGGCTCGCAAGCCACATGCGGCTCTTTGGCCCCTTGAGTGTGGCTCTTCCACAAAATACCACGTGCGGGCGCGCGTACAGTGCGATTGAAACTTCGTGGCCCATGCGCAGAAGTTGGTTTTCGGCCTAGGTGAGTCTATTTTGAAGAAGTACTGTTGACATTTGGCTCTGTTGACTAATGAGTTTTCCGACCACTGCCCTACCTGGTTTTGTTCAGTGGATAGAGAGTCATCCTGCAGACTGAAGGGTCCCAGGTTCAATTCCAGTCAAGGGTACATACCTCGGTTGCAGGCTCAGTCCCTAGCCCTGGTCAGGGAGTGAATGCAGAGGCAACCAATGGATGTGTCTCTCTCACATCAATGTTTCTTTCTCTATGTCTCTCCCTCTCCTTTCCACTCTCTCTAAAAATCAATGGAAAAATATCCTTGGGTGAGGATTAACAAAAAACCACCACCAACAACAAAAAGAATAAACTGGAAGGGTTCAAGTTAAAACAGGGTATCCAGTCTGGAGGCTACTGCATTACTCTCTGCCTTACACATATTGGTGACTTGGTCCAAGTAGTGGAAGTGGCAAAAGTGTCTAGGTTCTGAATATATTTGAAAACTAAAACTATAAGAATTTGTTGACAGATTATAAGTGAAATGTTCCCTTTTGCATTATTTTTCTTCATAGCACTTATCATTTACTGACCTACTGCATATTTAATTTTCAATGTTTTTAATGTCCCTCCCATACAAATGAGAGCTCCATGAAGGTAAGAAACTTTTTTGTCCATTTTGTTCACTGCTGTGCCCCCAATGCCTGGTACATAGTAGGCACTCAATAAATAGTTGCTAACCAAATTCATTCAGCTGAAGAATTTTAGTAACTCCGTTAAGATATTTTACTCTTGTCACATCCTCTTCTTTTTGTAGACATTTATAATAAGTTTTATTTCATTTATTCTACCATGAGTCACTAACCACAGTAAATCCCCTTTAAATTGATCTACATTGTTTATAAATTGCCACCGAAATTACTACTACAGCTTGGTAGCCCTGTTCTGATAAGTGGTATAAACAAACAGCCGTTGTGTGCTACACATGGAATTAGGTCATTGCTGAGTTCTAATCGACTTGATTTAATTACTGTGGATGTCAGTGAGGCATATTCGCAAGGGCAGATGGTGTAACTACTCTTGCGCTGAGGTAATGTGCCTGTTTTCTATTTCAAGAGTATGATCTATTGATGGAGCTGCTCTGATGCAGCCATTCTGATGCCAAGATAGTATGATGAGACTAACCTGAGGCCACACCTGGAAGCAGGAACATTGTAGCACTACCTGAAAACAAACCATCGGGTGTCCACCTTTCCTTTCCTACCCAGTGGTGAGCCTCATCCCATCTCAGAGATTCAAGGGCCTGAGATTGTGATGAGTTGGAGCCAAGAGTAAACTGAGGGAGGGACCGAGATTAAGTCCCTCCATTAGGATTCAAGTTTCCCACATTTGCATCTTAGAAGCAGATATCAATGATTCTAAATGGAATTTCTGTCATTCTCTAGATATTGACCTATATCTTGAGTGATCCACACACTGAAGAATCATTTGCTTTTATTTAATCTTTTTTAGTTGTTTAATAAGGGCACTTGGTTCTATTTTGCATGTGAGAAGCCACACTGGACTCCTTTGCATTTCTGCAACGCTTTCTTCTTGTTAGGCCAGTCTCCTTTGATTAGGTTTCTATCACACACACATCACCACCAGATAAGGAAGGAGAAGGAAGGCATCAGGGCAGAGCATATTTCTTATTCTCAGTTTTAGATAGATTGGAAATCCTCGGATTTCTAATGGTTTTATTGGGGCTCTCGATTATACCTGGAACAGTGTAGAAGCTCCTTTGTTAAAGACTTAAAGAGCTGGCACTTAACTACCAGGCTGAAGAGAAGGGCACTTAACTGTTTCTCCAACCAGGCCTAGTTTGTGGGCAGCTGGCCTCCAAGGCACAGTTGGCCACAATGAGTCACAGCCACAGGCAATCTTTAAGCAAGTCTTTACTGAAAGGGTGATAATTACCAAGCATTACTTGGGTGCCTGTCTATTGGAGAGAGGTGTGTTGGGAGGTAGGAAGGAAAGGGAATCAGGGATTCAGGCATTATGGGTACTGATCTAGATTACCTTACTCCCTCCTTTTACTATTCACCAGGGGCCATTCTTTTCTTTGGATGTGGGGTGTGGGAAAGGGGTAGACCATGTGGATTAGGAAGAAGTAAGACCTGATTTTACTCCAAGCTTTGCAAGGACAGCACTTCTTTCCCCAACCCATCCTCTTCTGCTTTACTTCTTGCTTCTATCTCCCCTTACCCTCTTCCCCTTTAGTATTATGTCCCCGCTCCAAATTTGTCCTCCTCTCACAAGTCTCAGCTTTTTAACCATCCCCCTACTGAAATAACTGGGTCCCATCCATCCCTTTTAGCAATTCCCAGCCTGGAAAACAGAATGCAAGTTGCTTTTCTCCTCTGCACTTAGTGTTGCTCAAGAAAAGGGCGGAGTGACCTCCCTTCCTTCCCCTTCTCCTCATCACTCCCAGAGGGAGTGTGAAATGCTTGGGAATGGTGGGAAGTTCTTCCTTCTGTCTGCAAAAGCAACACGATTAATGCCCAACAGGATCGCTTCTTTCCCAAAGTTCTCTGTTCTATGAGAGAAACTTTTATCTCCCCAAGTAAACTGTCTTTGACCTTATTTTGCACAGATACCTTTCCCACACCTGCTCCATATCATATCACAATATTTTAGGACCATTTTGGACAGATGCCTGGCCATATGGGCCAACATAGTATATCCATAGAACCAAGGTGTTAGAACCAAAGCAAAACTCTAGAAGATTATGAGTATTTACAGGCACTAAATTTCCCCCCAGAAATACCAGTATAGGGTTCACTATAGTCAGCCTTAGAATATGCACATAATGCTAATGTCCCAGTATTGCCCTATAGATTTTGTGTGGAGAAATTATAGTTATCTCATTTATTCTAACTAACCCCACCATTCTGTCCCAAGCCCTGTCCAGTGCCTCCCTCCTCCATATTCCTTACAACTTTGTGTATAACACTGCAGGTCATTCCTATACTTTATTAGCACCAAACTGATAGATAAAATGGGCCATGAATTAAAACATACATTCCTGAAAGCATTGGGCTCTAAGTCTTAAGATAATACCCCAGCCTTATTTCGTTCTTTATCTTCTTCAACTATTCCAAAGACTTTAAATTGCATCTGTCAGGGAAAACTAGAGATAGCATTTTTACATAATACTTTAATAAAAATGGTATTGACTGAAAAAAATTACACTGCAGACCTACTTAAATAACTCAGGGCACTGAAAACACATTTTAAAATCCTGAAAAATGTGAGAGACACAGGAAGATGGTGGCTTAGGTAAACATCTGTACTCACCGCCTCCCACAACCACATCAAAATTACAACTAAAATACAGAACAACCATCACCCAGAACTGCTGGAAAGCTGGCTGAATGAAAGTACTACAACTAGAGAAGTGAAGAAGAAAGCACACCGAGACTGGTAGGAGGTGTGAAGGCATGGAACCGGCTGGTCCAGCACCCACGTGTGCCGCTTTTTTAATCAGGAGGGAGATCTTCTCTGTGGAGGCTGCCCAGAGAAGCAAGGGGTCCCAGCCCCACACCAGAGGCAGCCCAGGGTCCCAGAGCTGGGAAAAGAAGTACTTGTGGACAATAAGAACCACAGGCTGTAAAAAACAGTGCAGATTGGGACTCAGTGACACAGAAGCTGCTAGAGACCCAGCTGTTCCTCTTAAAAGGACGGCACCACAAACTGAACTTACAAGGTCCTTCTTCCTCTAAGCTTCAGCACCAGGGTGAGGACACATATGAGGAGGACTGGATTGTCTGGCATTGGGGCAGGAACTCAGGCGGCTTTCTCCCAGACAGAGGTACTCGCTGGGATCATTGTTCCTGTGCTGGGACCTCCACAGTCTCAGGGCTGACTGGCAGCCATTTCTGTTTGCTCCGCCCTGATGATTCCCTAATTTACATCCAATTTACAACCTCACCCACTGTGAGCAGCAGCTTTTGCATATAAATGGCCTGTCCTTGCTCAGGGTAAAATCTCTCAAACAAGTGCAGCTGGGTCAGGGAGCCCCAAACCTATCAATACCATGTGACAGGCACCATCAGGTGCTGACAAATGCCCAGTTTAGAAATTGGGGACAGGTAACAGGCTATCCTCTATGTCACTGTTGTGTTTCTCCTCCCCTTAGACTATATAGGAAAACATGAATGAAGGAGCAATGTCTTTTTTTTTTCATACAACTGCAAATCTACCAACTTTCCTTTGACTCCTAAATGCTTAAGAAAACAACCCAGTCTGGTTCATTGCCATAGTAGCTGCTGAATTAAGGCTCATTAACTCAATGTACAAATGAATAAATGATAAGGTCAACTGCAAACCCAAATAATAGAGACAATAACTGATTTCAGCATAAAATAGTGAGAGTTTCTAGAGTAGATATTTGCCCACAGTCATGTATAAATAATTCAGATTTCTCTTTGAACCACCTGTCGGTGTTCCAGGGAAAGTGAAACTGACTATATACCTGCTTATTATACCTGTTTCATAAGCCATCGTGAACAAGGATACAGAGGACCCATTTTCTTGTCCACAGACATCTCAGAAACTCTAGACAGAAGTTAAAGAAGGAAAGGCTGAAGGGGAGGAATTGAATAGGAGGGTCTCATCCTTCCAGGAGTTAAGGCAGTTGGGTGCATTGTAAAGACTCCACACTAGGAAGTCTGAAGGCCTCAGTTAGGGTCCTCACTTTGCCCCTTACTTTAGTCTCAGGAAAATGGTTTTAAATGCCCTGGGATTCAAGTTTCTCATCTTATATTGTAAGCGGGGGGCGGGGAGGGGTAACAACAATAGACCAATTAATAAAGATGATCATGGCAAATAATGGCAAATGCTATAAAAAAAAGGGGGGGTAAAATAGAGCACAATGGCAGAGACTGGGGAAGGTGGACTTCTGAGTCAGCCAGATAGTTTGGAGACTCACAGAGCTAGAAGTGCTGGTCACTCTGTACCACGGGGACTATCAAGATGCTACAGGTCACAAGGTGTAAATATTAAATATGGGGGAAATAGGAAGCATTCCATAAAAGTGTGATTGCTCATCTGTGTATAGAAACAAGGAGTCCTCTGAGAGGAGGAGAGCTGGGATTCAGAAGGCAGGGGTGAGGACCTCACAACCATGAAAGGCAAACCAGGAAACAATGACAAAATGAGAACTGAAACCTACCCTTCGCCGTCCAGATTTACAAAAAGGAGCCCACACCCAGGCCAGGTGTTGTCAGCTCCACAGGCTCTAAACCAGAGGCTTCCCTCGTTGAGGGCTGTGCTTTTGTTTCTGGCCCAGAACAAGCATGACACAAGAATAGGAGTTAAATAAGTGAGAGAATAAACAGGTTATTTTTAAGTTTAAGCCTTATTTAAAAAAAAAAAAAAAAAAAAGACCACAGGCCCCAAATGGAGTTGGTTATGCTAAGGCCCAGGTCACCAAACCAAGACTTAAATTACAGCTTGTTTCCCAGAAATGGACTCACAGCAGTCAATCAGGAAATGCCTGGTCAGCACCAGTTGGGTTATCTGCCTGATAGGCCCCTGCGACCCCCTAAGGCAGCGGTTCTCAACCTGTGGGTCGTGACCCTTTGGGGGTCGAACGACCCTTTCACAGGGGTCACCCAAATACATCCTGCATATCAGATATTTACATTACGATTCATAACAGTAGCAAAATTACAGTTATGAAGTAGCAACGAAAATAATTTTATGGTTGGGGGTCACCACAACATGAGGAACTGTATTAAAGGGTCGTGGCATTAGGAAGGTTGAGAACCACTGCCCTACGGAAAGAGGCCTTGCCACAACCAGCCCACTCTTTCCTGGTATAAAAAAACTCCTTGTGCTCATAAGTTTCTCCTTTTGTACAGCTCCTCAGAGCTTCTTTCTATCTACTAGTTTGGATGCTGCCCAATTCAAATCCATTTTTGCACAAATAAACTGTTAGAAATTTTAATATGCCTCAGTTTCTCTTTTAACAGTTCTGGGGTCAGAAGAATAAACCAAAGGCGACCCCAACAGCCCCCAGGAGCAAGGAGCGACCAGACCCAGGTACCTGCTGAGCGCCCTGAGCTCCCATTTTCTTCTGCCTCAGGAGGCGGTGGGTGCGTCCCTCTTGCATCCCAGTTCCACGGCTTTTCATCCTGATCTTTCAGATTTTATTGGAGCATTTCTTTTTCTGGACTTGGTCTTAAACCTGGCCGGACTCCCACCGGAAATTGGCAACTGGGTTGGGTCTGGGGACGGGATTGATTTCGACCCGGAATCGGAGCGGGGTCCAGGCTGGACTTATTCTGATGGAGAAACCCAGACCGGGTTGGAGGTCAGTCAGTGCTGACGACCAAGATCAACAGTAATTGATATAAATGTGAGGAGTCTGGCAGAAGGCTGACCAGGACTCCTTTTGATATTCACAGGGTGAATATCTACATTTTATTACCTGCTGCTGACTCAATGGCCTGAAGCAAACTCCCCCAAGACCTGGCAATCTTACTGTTTGCTAAACATTACCATTGATATGTCTGTTTGCATTCCTAAAGGCAATTGTGTGTTCTAGCTAAGAAAAGCAGCTGGGAAAGGAGCAATAGGGAGAACTCGACTTCTTTAGCTGAGTTATTCTCTGGTTCCCCCGGTAATTATAAAAATTAATATTCCGTCTTGTGCGTATCATTTGCGCGTCAGCCCTCCCTCCAAGTCTTTGAACCCGCGAAAGCCACGCTGGCCGTGGACTCTGGTCCGCCTTAAGCTGGACTGAGGCCTCAGGTGAATCAAGTTGGTTTAAGGCTAAACAAGCAGGTTAACCTCACCAAAGATAATCTTGAATTACAGTATCCACAGTGGAGAACAATTAACCTAGATAAGTTTATTCGTTTAGAGATGCCCTAGAGAAAAGGGGGTCTCCGCCAAGCACTCTAGGGTAGAGGGAAAATTATTTCCCTCCTCTACCGTCCCTGGTGAAAAGGTGACCCCCTGAGACACCCCACTCACCCAGGACCTGCCGACGGGATCCTGGGAAAACAGGCAGACTGCTGGCCAAGAGTGAGAATTCTCACGAACACCAGCTTTCCCAGAGCTGTTCTCTGCAGTGCCTGGTCGAGAGAGGAAAATAAAATTGCACGTTGTCCCTTCCTTCCCAAATTCTGATTGGCAGGCAAAAAAAATATATGAAATAAAATAAAATAAAAATTGTAAGAATTAGATCTTTGAATTGTGCTCCTGGATTTGCTTTTGGGTCCCCAATGGCTGTTGATCCTTTCTCCCCCAGGGACCGCTATTGCCTTCTTGTTTATCTCCTTTTGTGTCCTGAGAACGTGTCTTGGCAACCATCGAGTTGGGCACCCCAAAATATGGCCCAACAGAAATGTGGTTTGCACCCCATTGGTAGCCAGGGCCCTACTGACTGTTGCCAACTCTCAGGGGGATTGTTTGTCTTTATTTGTTCGTTTTTTGTTTTTGTTGTTGTTGTTAGTCCTCACTGGAGGATATTTTTCCATTGATTTTCAGGGAGAATGAAAGAGAGATGGAAAGACAGAGAGAAACAACCATGTGAGAGAAATACATTGATTGGTTGCCTCCTACACAAGCCAGACCAGGGCCCAGGCTGGGGAGAAGCCTGCAACCGAGGTACGTGCTCTTGATCAGAATCAAACCCCCAAGAACTTTTGGTCCGCAGGCCGACGCTCTATCCACTGAACCAAACCAGCTAGGGCTTGTCTTTATTTCTTTTGGTTATGTTTGGGAGTGGCTTTGGATCTTGGGAAGGTAGTATTTTTTGCACCTCCTTTAAGGATGCCTTTTGCATCCAAGGTGTTGTTTAATGCTGCCAGGAATATTTACTGTTGTTCTGGCTGAAACCTACAATCTATTGATTTTTTTTCTCAAATAAACTCTTAAAAGTTTTTAATGTGCCTCAGTGTAATGTGCCTGCACTAATCCAAGCATTTGCATGGCAGCAGCAGCATCTGCTTCAGAGGTAGCTCTGGAGACAGAGGAAGTTAGAGCTTTGTTTATAGTGTTGCATTTAAAAGAAAAGATTATCAAATTATTACTCACTAAAAAACATGTTGTTCATTCACCTACTTAATCACAATTAAAAAAGAACTCATAAACAATAAATTACAGGGACAAAATGTGAACAGTAAAACTTCTAACGGGCCCTGTAACATTTTCAAATGGAAAAGGAGGCCATTTTTAAAAAGCAAGCTTTGCCAAGCCCTGGGAGAGCTTGAAGGGATCTAAAGCCGTCATTAGCATATCCAGCCACCAGATGTCACCATTGGTTTAAGCAAATATGCTCTTGGCTTCTGTACAATTTTAGTCTCACATTTCTCCTCCACAGTCCTCCAGTTAGTTCCTACCTATTTACAGAGAAATTAGGACTCAGTCTAGCATCTTCAAACTCCCTTTCTAATGCTTTCTCTGTTTCATATATTTTTATTTAAAAAGGAAGGAGGGAAGGAAGGAAAGAAGGAGGAAGGGAGGGAGAAAGGGAGGAAGGGGAAAGGGAAGGGGATGGGGAGGGGAAGGGGAAGGGAAAGGGAGGGGGAGGAAAGGGAAGGAAGATCAGTGAAGCCCTTTGGGTTAGTAAACTACAACTAGGAAGAATTATATCAAAAAGTTGGGCTTGGATCCAGGCAATAGTACTTGCTCATCTTTTCCTTTCTGAAAATGCCACTCTTGGGTATTGCCACTTACAACAGAACTTCACAAAAGGAAAGGGAGTAGTGAAGAACTTGACAATCAAACTTTAATGAAATGTATTCTTTTAATGTAGATAATAGTTAAACAGTAGCCCCTACAAGGCAGTTCCTATCAGAAATTTACAAGTGACTTTTCACTGTATGGTTTTTCCCAGGATTACTCTATTCCTTCATCTCTCTATTTTTTGGTAAGTGTAAAGAAGATTAAATGTTAATATCTTTTGTTGTTAGTCATTTGGCTTCTTGCTATAGATTAGCAAGTAGTCTTTCATTTACATAAATTCATTTTCTCTCCAACAAGACTTCTTATTTATCCTCACCCTCATTTAAATATTCCAACAAGCAATTCTTTTACATTCCTATCTTCTCCTTTCCAGTCTCACAACTTCTGCCTTCTCAGGGAGAAAACATCTAATAGATTTCTATTTTCTAAAGATATTGCAAAGATAACTTGGGAGTTCCCCACTTTATAGAAACCATCAGTATTCTTTTTCCCACTACAAATGGAAATCTCAAATGGAGCAACAATACAAGAGCAAGGACCAAAAGGAAAAGTAAAGAAGTGTGTACAACCGAGGTTTGAAGAAAGAAAACTCCAAGTAGAAATTTACTCCTGGCTTGTTATTAACTCACATAATTTTGCCATTGTGTTTTTTTATAGCTCCATAATTTTGCTTTTCTATTTGGCAAATAGAATTAATTATGCTCATTATTCAAACAAAATGACTAAGAATCGTGTGAGCTAAGATGAGCAAAAATGCATAGTTGATTTATTTAAGTCCTAAGAATAATAGTTGATGAGTTTGAATAAAATTTGCTGCTAAAAACACCACATTAAAGATCATTTAAATATATTCAGTGCAGTCATTCATTCTAGTTTTCATGCAAGTTAAGTAGCTTTTTATCTCTAAGGTGCCATCAACAGAACTCTCAGACGTCCAAAATACCAGCATTATCTCATTAACACATTTCTGGTCAGTGAGTTGAGTAATGTAGAACTTATGAAAATATGTATTGCCATTCTCTTTCAAATGAGCTGCACATTACATCCATTAACATAACTATATTGATCTAATTTCATTATTTTCAGTAGGGTGCAGTTTGGAAATATAAAATTGACAAATGCGAGCCAAATGAGAAACGGGGGCTTACACAAAAGGTCATAAATTATAAAACCTCAATAAGGAACATCCTAGATAATTGCCATAAAGTAGAAACGTTAAATAGATGCATTTTTTAAGAAAGAAAATCTTACATGTGTTAACCATTTTATTTTAGCTAGACTAAATCTGCTACTGTTAGATCACTTGATAGCTTTTTCAGAGATAGTTTGAATTCACCTAAGTATCTAGGTACTTATCAAATGAACTCTGGAGGGGTCAAATCAGAGCCTAGATCTAGATATTATGCCCAGATTTCAAGATTCCCAAGAAACCACATCAGGGGGCCAATTCGATGCAAAAGCATAAGAATCTGTATTTCAAGTTAACTTGGGCTCCCCATCCACCAGGCTCACCGACACCAAGGCAAACCAAGTGGCTGAGCGCGCGAACCCCGTCTCAGGACCGGTTATATAGGGGGGGGTTGGAGTAAGGGGAGGAGAAAGAACTGTGCTCTGCCGCCTGGGTGTGGCTAGCAGAGTAGGAGGTAGCCCCTACCCTGGGGCAACCTAGCCCTCGCCCTTTCACTAGATACTTGGATCCTACCCCCAAAAGATCCTGTTTCAGTTGATCTAGGCTGCAGCCTGAGCATAAGATAGTTTAAAACTTCCCAGTTGCTGCTAATGTGCAGACAAGGTTGAGGAGCCATGCACCAAACCTCACATTACTGCTTTGTTATTTTCCGTGTTGCTTATAAGGGGGTTTAGTTCTGAGTTAAGTTTAAAGCATTCTTGGGGGAATCTAAGTTACTGCAAAAGGTGACTGCAAACTAAATATTCTTTATAGCCAAAGGAAGAAAAGTGTAATCAGTAGATGCATCTTCACTCATCTCTATGTTAGTTAATCCGTGGATCCATTACAAAATTCCCAAAAGCCAATTCTTTGGAACTTTCACAGGATTTTATTAGTGTTAACAATAAAAAAATGTCAAACAAACAAAAAATCCAATATCAAATAATTTGGGATTAAGTAGACTTTTTTTTTTTTTACAGGATTTCCGGGAATCCATAACATGGTAATAGATTGCAGATCTCCAAGAGGGACAGAATTCCCTGGGTGTCATGCAGTAAATGTGCTGAATGATTGAAGGAACCATGGGCGGAATGTTTCATGGGACACACTTTAGGAAATGCCATTTAAGGATATATCTTTTAGGACCACCATAAAACCTAAATCAACAACAACAACAAACGTTATTCAAAGATTTTACTCTGCAGGTCTAACATACCACTTGCTTTTTAATATTCTCTTTGGATACATCATTATATTGCCTTAAGATACTTGGAAGTTTTCTACCAGAGGCCTAGCACAGTGGTTAAGATTACAAACTCAGGAGCAAACATTTTTAGGTTCACATCCAGCACTTTTTACTTAATCTCTCATGCTTCAGTTTCTTCCCTTGTAAAATGGGGAAATTTACCAAACCTACCTCATGGTATGTTGTTCTTGCTAAGCTTAGGTTGCTGGCTTTCTGTTGCAATGACAGTAACAAGAGTGATAATTGAAAGTGAGGTGCCAAACTTTTACATAAAGACTTTTTGTCAGAGCAAGTCCTTTCAGCATTTTTTGTAATGCAGCTTTTGTGGTAGTAGAGTCCCTCAGTTTTTGTTTGGGAGAAAGACTTTATTTCTCCTTCTATCTAAAGGATAACTTTGCTGGATATATTATACTTGGCTAGTGTTTTCTCTTTTTCAGTATTTTTGAAATATTGTTCCATTATCTCCTGCTCTGTAAGGTTTTTATTGAGATACCTAATGATAATTTGATGGGGTTTACTTTGTAGATTACTCTTTTTTCCCTGGCTGCCTTGAGAATTCTTTATCATTAACTTTTGACAGTTTTAATATATTGTGTCTGAAAATAAATCACAAGATGTAATATACAGCATAGGGGATATGGTCAATAATATCAATCATATCATAAAAACTATGTATGGTGATTTTTGTGGTGATCACTTTGTTGGGTATATAAATGTTGAATAATTATGTTCTATATTGAATTATGTTCTAATAGAATATCGTATGTTAACTATAACAATAAAAAGTCATTCCTTGTAAAAAAATTTTCAAAGGAAATTTCTGAAAACCTTTCCCATGATTTCAAAACCATCTGACCCACTTTGAGAATATGAAAGGATTGAGAGAGGGAGAAGAAATATTTGTGAAGAAAACACTCAGAAAAGAGCTGTTACCTGGTTAGTATCTTGGGTCCCTAAATTTAATTACTGAATTGAGACTGGTTCCTGGATCTTAAAAAACAGTCTAATGATCTATTACTTACTAGTAAGTAGGAAAATCATGGGGCCTGGGAAATTTTTATCCAAGGGTATGATTGATTACTGAATAAATGTTAAAGGGGCAGGAAAGATGAAAATATAGATGATTTGCTGAACCAAGTACATTATATATATAATTGATGTTTAACAAACAGCCAGCCAGATATTGCTCCAGAAAATTGGTTTATTTGGGATAAACAAAGAATTGCAATTCAGGACATGTAATCTAATGGTGAACCATGAACAAATTCGGAGAAACAAAGAAGAGGAATGCTTTTATGTACTTGGGAAGAGCTGTTGTAAATGAAAAGTCCATTGAGGAAACTGAAATTTTGAGGTACCGTGAAAATCCATCCCATGACTTCATCGGCTGAGGTATAACAGTCTCCCATTGGCTGAGCTGTTTCTGGGCAAGAAGGAGTCTTTTTCTTCTCCAGCTAAGATGTTAGAGTAAGATCATTTGCTGTCAGAGATGCAAGGTAGGTCTTCTTGTTCAGATCAGTAGTATGTGTTGAGGGACATATGTGTGAGAGTTCTCACTTCTAGCCTCCCTATTCCATTTTAAATTAGGTTTCTGCTTGTTCATTTGGTAGAATGTTTTATAAATTCCTATGAATTGAGGGATGATAATACCCTTAATTTTATATCCATGCTACTCAAAGTATGGTCCTTCAATTGGCAGCATCAATAGTATCTGGGAGCTTTTTATTATTTTTATTTTTTAAGTATATTTTTATTGATTTCAGAGAGAAAGGGAGAGAGAGAGAGATAGAAACATTGATGATGAGAGAGAATCATTGATCGGCTGCCTCCTGCATGCCCCCTCCTGGGGATTGAGCCCACAACCTGGGCATATGCCCTGACTGGGAATGGAACTGTTACCTCCTGGTTCATAGGTTGATGCTCAACCACTGAGACACACTGGTGTGGGAAACCGCCTATTGTCTTCACTAGCAGAGAGGTGTGGACAAGGAACCTGGAAGGCTGGTGATCCTTGAAGCCCTTGCAAAGGTCAGGGCTGTGCACCCATTGTTAGTCCAGACAATGGTAGCTGAAGCAACTTCCCCATTTATTATTATGTAAATCCTTGCTGCTGGGCTAGTCTGCCTGTTACCGGAAATTGCCTGCCTAAGGGCTATGGGTGTATCCCAAACCAATAAAAGGTTGGTGAGGCCTGAGCACCAGTGGAAGTCCTTCCTCTTGAGTTGGACTTGCTCGCCTGGCCCCCCAGTATTCTCTTGTCTCTTCTCTTTCATTTGTGTGCGGCTCCTCTTCCAGATCCTGAACCCTGAACCACGTGGGACATGGGGGGAAACATTTACCACACACTGGCTGGGCTCTGGGAGTTTTTTAGAAATGCAGGATCTCAAGCCTCACCCCAGACTTGCTGAGTCAGAACCTGCATTACACAAGATCCCCAGGGGATCCATATGCATATTAGAGTTAGAGAAGTATTGCCTTATACCACTAGCCATCCATAAGAAAATCTCAGTGAGAATTTAACACCTAGGAATTGTGACATAACCAGTCCATTGAAGTTCATCATAAAGGACTCATAACAGCAACAGGTATGTTACAGCAATTTGGAATTTTCAAAACTCACTTTATCTCACAGTTAACGGGTTAACTTTTAATCTAGTTTAGGTGTTTTACCTGTTATCTCATGCACTTAGTGCACAGGCAACTGGTTAGACAAGTGACAAGGAAACCTGTCTCTAACACCTGGTGTTCCTGGGCCACCTTCCAATATCAAAGAAAGATTAAATAGTTCAGCATCTGTTACTGGATAATATATGCTCATTAGCTTATCTTTGCAATATGGCCAGGCCATCTAGATTCTGTGGGTAATAAATGAGAGACAGCCTTCCAGATTATCGTAGCCTCAGGAAAACTTGTGTGGGTGGCCTTATCAGTAGAAATGGATCCTTTAGATTTTCACTCTCCATTACATCAGCCTCTCTCACGAGCTGGGAAGCCCCTAGCTGCAAATCCAAGAGGCAAATCACCATGTGAGCTTCAGTGGGTGAACTCGAGGATAGAATCTGCAAACATGGATCTCTTCAAACTTTGGAGAGCCAAATAGAATGCAACACGGTACCAGAGAGACACCCAAAACTCATGCCAGGTGTGAGCACCATGGGCTTATGAATATACCAGATCAATATTTATTGAATGAAGACATACATCATAAACAAATAAATGAAATATATTGCTCTGGAATTTGTGTGTTTTAGGCTAGTTTGTATTCCTAAAGCCTATGAATGAAATCTTAATGCAATTTTTTCATTTCTCCTTTTATTTAATCTCACCTTATAACTGTTGGGATTCCACTGTGTTTCAGCAGAATATTGAAATCCAGACAAGAACATCATCATAAGATCACTAGCTATAGCATTGGAAGTTTAAATCTGGGTTCTGCCACTTGTAGGCTATGTAATCTCGGGTAGTTACCTAACATTTGGAGCCCATCTATACTTTCTTGCAGAATAAGACTAGTAATGTCTTGTCTATGGGTTGTTGTGGAATTTAAAGGAGGTAGTATCTGTGGAAGGCTGTAGCATAGTGTGGGTAAATTGTCCGTCCTCAATAAATCCCTGTCTATGGTCATTTCCTCACCCACACCATGCATTGTTCTGGTTTTGCTTAAACTTTATTCCTGTCCTTACTAGATTCAACCTCTGAGGGTAATTTAAATTGTCTATTTCTGTAAAGTATTCTTAAAGAGCACAGAATTAGCTTTATTTTTCTATTTCCAAGTTCATTTGTTTATTCATTCATTCTAATAATCACTTACTGAGCACTTAGCAAACCTCTGACTTAATCCAAATATATCCAACTAGAAATCGGCCTCATTAAGAAAAAATTCTATAACTGGTGCGAGTCAAAATGCTTGCTGCTTGTTCTGTTCTGCCTCGAGTCTACCTACATAGCTCATTTCTAATGCCAAGGGAAATAGATCAATATCAAATATCCCAGGATAAGACATATAAAAATTCATATACAGGTCTCTTCATAAAAAATAAAATATATTTGAGTAGGAAATGACAGATACATATATATATATATATGTATATATATATATATATATACATATATATATATGTATATATATAAAATAATATTTATGTGCAATATTTCAATATTTTTTCATTTTTTATTTCCTAGGGACAAAAGCTCAAATATTAGAGTATCTTTTCAGAATAGTACACCTGTCATAGTTTTTAAACTCCATTTGGTGAGAAGTGGCTCCTAATTATAGACTGAATTCTTCAAGATGTTGAGCTATAAATGCCACGATTCTTCCTGAGCAAGTCCATTAAGCCTCACGCTGGTAACCACACACAAGTCATTTCTTTTATCTAATCCTGCTCAACGATGAGTTGCTTGTAGTAGGTGCTTTTAAGTTCACAAGTCCTTCAAATTCTACCAAGCCAAACCCATGTGGATCAAACTAAGAAAAACTAATACCAACAGTCTGTAGAGAGCTGGAGCACCATTTTAGGTACTGGATTAGAAACAAAAATGATTTAGCCTCCATTGCCCATGACTTTATAACCTGTATCTTCTGAGGAGGCAAAAAACTAACCTAAGGGGAAAAAAGATTGAACCTATAAATTTTATAGATGCTTTCTACAATAAAGGTAGGAAATGCAAGTGAAAAATAAATCTCAGAAAGAAGGTACACTTTCAAAGATAAAATATTAAGTCCTGGGAACATCAGCGACCACAGAGATATATAGACCTAGTTTAGACAAGAGTTGTAAACTGCAAAGAGAAGATGGAATTTCCTTTTAGAAGAGTAATTGGCAAGAGATCCAACCGAGCAGAAAGGTGATGAGACCCTTAGGTGGGCTGTAGGAGCAGAGCCTGGGCTTCTTTTGGATTATGCAACATCTCTGGGTTTTAGGAAATAAGCTTTAGAAAACACAGACTATCAAATGTTTAAATAATGCTTAGAATTGTATTTCATCCTATTGAGCTGGCAACAGTTTCGAAGTGTTTCTCAGAGCACTGCAAACCTTAAATCTAGCATAAATAAGGCCATGTCCTGGCTCATGATTCAGGTGAATCATCTGGTGTCCCCAGCATTCTACCAGGCTCAGAGCAGGTGTTCTGTAAATATTTGTTCAGTGGAGGAGGCTGAACTGAACTAGAATTTTGTTCAGATATTCCTGTATCTCAGGATTTTGGAATCAAGTATGACCTTTTAGTGTGTGTGTGTTTCTGTAATAAAAATTAAACTAATAACATAGGCTATTAAAAAGATTCAATAAAAGTTAATGATAAAGTTTTCACATTATTAAAACAGAAGATCCAACATATAAATGACCAAAATAATTTTTAAATACCATTTAAATTTAAATTATATTTGAAATAATGAAATAAAAGCATCTCTGCCTTTCTGTTCTCAGAAAGGCCTCCCCTGACCTCCCCTACTATTCTCCATTTTAGCATCTTGTTTGTTGCCTTTTTAGTCTATATTTTAAATATATATATGTATATGTATAAATATATTTTATATATTTTTATTGATTTCAGAGAGGAAGGGAGAGGGAGAAAGAAAAAAAGATAGAAACATCAATGATGAGAGAGAATCATTGATTGGCTGCCTCCTGCACACCCCACACTGGGGCTGGAGCCCACAACCTGGGCATGTGCCCTAACTGGGAATCGAACTGTGACCTCCTGGTTCATAGGCAGATGCTTAATTACTGAACCACACCGGCCAGGCACTGGTTGATTCTTGTATGTACCTTAACAGGGATCCCACAACCTTGGTGTATCTTGATAATGCTCTAACCACTGAGTACCTGGCCAGGGCTGCCAATACTCTTGTTGGTTTGTGTGCCAGCAGCTTAAGTTAGATCACCATCTGAGTAAAGCGAATGCAGAGAGAACATGGCTGGGCTACTGCCCACACAGGGAAAAGGGGCTCTGGCTCTCTTACCATACCGGAGCATGGATTAAGAAATTAGAAGAGAGAGCAAAACAGAACACCAAATTTGAACTATGGCCTATCATAGAGACCCTGCCCAGTATTAAAACTGTGGCTCAATTAACATGAGTCTAACCAATCAGATCAGACCATTGTTCCTTACATATAGTTAGAGGAGAAAAAGCAAAAGCTCTCTCCTCAGTATCTCCCCTCATGGAAAACAAGACTGCATCCCCTCTCCTATTGGTTGAGGCTGCCATGTGAGAAGCACAGACATCAAATTTCCTTCAGAAGTAATGATCAAGGTTTTATTTAGAAGTTCTACTTAGGGTCTCCTGAATTCATGGAATAGCGTCACTAAAATTAAAGCAGAGAAAAAAGGAGAAAAGTTATAAAACAAGCCCTCAGGAAGGGCCAACATCAAGTTAGCTGTGATGAGCTACAGTTCTCTCTCTCTCTCTCTCTCTCTCTCTCTCTCTCTCTCTCTCTCTCCTCTTAGTCTCTTGCTTATCAGCTCATCTCTTTACCCAGGCCCCAACCTCCTAACCCTCACCTCACCTCAGTTGGCTTCCTCTTCTGGGTAGCAGTTAGTGTAACACCAACTTGCAATAATCTAAATGGAAACTTCAGATCGTGAGTCCATTTGACCTTTCAGCTCCAGCCTCCACCATTAATTGACCACCTTTTTCTGATTTAGTTCACATGGCATCAGATCAGTTCCTCTTTAGGCCACTAGGGGGGATATCTCCCTCCTGCATATAATAACTTCTTAGGAGTACCTATAATGAGGCTTTAAAACATATGAGTCAAAAATGCTTCTGAGCCCTGTGGAAGAAAAAGGGGCCACATACTAAACCTGACAAGCTGAGGGGAGGCCTGCCTTACAAACTCAGAGACCTCAAGTAACCACATAGAGTGGTCTGAAATTAAAACTTTCTAACTAAAAACTAGTCATGGTGGGTAGTCATGTCCTAGGCCGGTGTCTTTGTCCACAAAGGACAAAGGTCAATCTTTACCTTAACTGAGTCTATAGTCTTTTTGCATCTATGATAACATACCTTTGGAATGTCAGGATAATTTCCCTTTTCCAAGCCCCTCAAGACACAGTCACTGCACCAGAGCACAAGACCACAGAATCCCTCATTGTTATTGTTATCATGTTAATTGTTAAGTATTCTGTACCCACCGATGTAAAAGAAGTATTTGTCTCATCATTTTGCTCTTTGTCCAATCTCAGAGATCTCCCCGCTTTGCTTTCTCCATCCTCTTTAATCTACCGTCCATGAATTTCATGTAACCCTCCATACGTCTCCTCCTTTGAGTCTGATGTATAAAATAAGTGGTAAAACTGCTATGTCCCTGAGCATTTTCTCAATCCATTGAGATTTTGCTTACTGGCAATTGAGGTTAGTTTGGCTCGAATAAAGTCATAAACATTCTCTACAGGTTTAGACGTTTCTTACATCAACAGCCCAATTCCAACGTATGTGTATGGGGGGGGGGGAGCAGGGTGCTCCTATATCACCAAGTGATGCTTAGGACATCAGCGGGTGTCCTACAATTTGACTCAATGCTGACATTATTTACCCAAAGATAGCATCAAATTCCACAGTTGAAGGAGCTCAGTCTTACAAGACACCCACCCCTTCAATTCAGACACAAGTTGTAAGTTCAGGTGCTTCTGCGGTTCCCATAAACTTCTCCTTGGGTTTGATTAATTTGCTAGAGCAGCTCATAGAACTCAGAGAAACATGTTACTTATTAGATAACTGGTCTATTATAAAATGATATTGCTCAGGAATAGCCACATGGAAGAGAACATAGGGCCCATTCCAAGTGGCCCACTCTCCCTAAATCTCCACATGGTCACTAGACCAGAAGCTCTTTGAAACTTGTCATTTCATTTTTTATAGAAGCTTCCTTATCACATCTGCAGGATTGATGTATCTAACCTCCAGCCCCTCTCCCCTTCCAGGAGGTTGGGGATTGGGACTGAGAATCACCTCATTAACGTAAACAAAAGACACCTTTTGTTACAGCTCTCTCCATTAGGAAATTCCAAGAGTTTTAATACCTGTTCAAAAAAGGGACAAAACCAAATATATATTTCTCATAAATCACAATATCACAAGTCATAAGATACTGACCAGACCCAGATCCAATCAGGCAAAATGTGAGCATCGAGGGCAGCAGAGGCCAAAGTGAGGTGTTCCGGAATGCCCACTGCATTTACAGGGTATAGCTGCTCTATACCCTACTTTCTGTTCTGCCAAATCTGACTGAGCAGAATAGGCAGATAGCAAAGCTTCCAATTAATTAATTCATCTGAGCAAAGTGTCCATTTTCAATTTATTTCCTATTTCTCCTGATTCTTTTCTCACTGAGTAATCTATAAAGATCTAAAAACAAAACTTTATCCCTGCCAGCCTGACTCAGTGGTTGAGCATGGACCTATGAATCAGGAGGAGGTTATTGTTCTATTCCGGTCAGGGAACATGCCCCCGTTGTGGGCTCCATCACCAGTGTGGGGAGTGCAGGAGACAGCCAATCAATGATTCTCTCTCATCATGGATGTTTCTCTCTCTCTCTCCCTCTCCCTTCCCCTGTGAAATCAATAAAAATATATTAAAAAAATAAAAACAAAACTTTATTTGAAAAAGGTCAATATTCAGTAAATGGAATAATTTTAACATAACTGCCAAGAATTTTTCATGTGCCTAACTTTTTATATGCTAGAGAAAATGATTGATTTGACCAAGTTGGTGCATAATAAATGATATTAAGTTATAACTTACATTCAAGTTTAATTTGCCATTTTAAATAAAATTATTGCCAATAAAGGTCATCAAGTTTTCTATCATTTTTTACAGATCTCAGTGAAATTTTATTCATGCACAAAGACCACCTGAGTACAGAGAAGGTTTCACTGGATAGCTTTAGAGTTATCAGAACCCCAAGTGTTAGTTAGTAGTCATGTCTCTCAACTGTAAAAACATACTACAGTTCAATTAACTGTGCAAGAAAATAAGGTTCAAAAAAAGAAGAGAAAAGAAGTTTAAAATCAGAACAAAAGTGTTTGCTTTAAACATACTTTTTGTGAGCAGCTTTAGAAATATAATTTTAAAAATTGTAATTAGAAAGAAACAATAATAAACATAACCTAATATAGTGTCTGATCCATGAAAGGTACTCAATAAATGTCTGGCTTGAATGAATGGTCACAGAGAAAACAAATAACACAATGTGGGATGTTTATGTACATATATATGAAGAACCATAGAATAACTAACTTTACAAAGAAGAGATAGAAGAACATGCTTTTACGTTCAAGGGATTCAAAAGATGATAAAATAAATAACGTTCAAGTTGTTGCTGCAATGCAGAGGAAAATCATTTAGATCAATGTATGAATGTTTTATTCTCCATTATTGATTTGAACTAATAGGAAATATTAAAATCCAAGAATAATTAGTTTTAATGTATTGAGGAAGTAGGAAATTTTAATTAAATTTTGCAAACAATAAATCTCATTTAAGTGTGAATTAATCATAAAAATTCTAGTATAAGTTGAAAAAAATGAAGAGCATTGAAAAAAATTAAAAATAAAAAGACAAAATTAATTTATAAAGACAGAGCATACCAACACAATAAATACCAATAATGCAATAGTAGAGAAACACAACAGGAAGTCAGGAAGGAATTAGTTTCACAGTAATAGATTTACAGAAAGAGAAAATGTCTAAAACAACCATTAGGAAATTTCCTGGAGTAATGTGGGTTAACAGCTGCAAGTGACATTTATTTTATAGAAAACACACACACCATCGTATGGCCTATGCATATGAAAGGTTTATCTAGAGTTGGCATTTGCTTTTTGTTGAATTCCTTATGGAGAGCTAAATCTAAATAAAGAATTTCAACTTATGATTTTTAAATTGTGTTTACAGTAACTAGTATATGGAAGATGAAAGGTCAAAGAAAAAAATAACATTTAAAAAATTACGTATCTCTCCATCAAAGTGCTTCATGTTGTTCCAAGTCTTTTCAAACAATCTATAAGATGACACAGCATCAACAAAGATCAAAGAATGATATTATCTTCCTTACTAAATCCCTTTTCTTTTTGATAATGGAGAGAAAACTAAACATCATAAAGCTCTTCCTTTGAAAGAGGAACTCTTAACTTTGAAAATTGGGGAGGGGGGTGGTCATTTTTATGAGGCAAATAATTCAAACTTTTTAAAGGGACATTAATTTGTCCATGGCACCATGAGCATAATTTGCTAATTTACCTCTGCAGCAAATGTCATATTTTATTAGTGGCCTGAAATAGTTAATACTTTCCTCTTCCCTGGCAGGTGCCTACTTTCCTGACATACTTAATCTGGTCTTTACAACGGAAACTCAAAATTGCCAAACTCAAAATTGCGTGGAGAGGAACAAAGTGACACCTTATCTTCACCCACAAGTGTGACACTAAACACGATGACAATTGTGCCAGACAGCAAGGACTCATTTCATATTTGCATCCTAACATCACTTACACATGCTTTGAAGTAACTAGTCCTTTAAACATTCAAGGTTAAAGTGCTTCTGATTAACTGCAGAACTGGTATTAAAGTAAAATGCAGGCTTTCTTTTGGTTCTGTTTTATTTTTTATAATCTTGGGCTAAACATCTGACCAGAACTGTACCAAATCACACCAGCTGCAGAGCTAGGCTGTCTCTGCATTTATTGGATAGTAAGAGGAATGAGGGTCTGTGGTTGTGTCTTCCCAGCCTCTGACTTTCACAGTCTTCTGGGTTATCAATGAATATTTAATAAACAAGTGGCTGAGGGGAGGGAGGGACAGAAGGATGGATGGAAGAAAGGAAGGAAGAACAACATAATTTTTATTATCTCAAAAATCACTGGGCAAAACAAGCCAACCAAAGGTTATATGAATTTTCTGGGGCACAGTAGGCCAGCAGTCCCCCACATGAAAAGTAAGTGGACTTCCATCTATATTTTCTTGAGGCCTAAAATTTCTCATATATAATGAAGACTTTTCACACACACACACACACACACACACACACACACACACACTCACACACACACTCATACCTTTTCTCCCTGATATCCAAAGGAAATACTCATAGCACATGATCCAACCAATCCTCACGTAACTTCAATGGGAGACAACCGGTCATTTCCAGCCACCGCACACAGAAGTGAGATACTGGTCTTCAAGTCCAGGACCTCTGGTTTATTATGACCTCTTCAGTTCTGTCACAATCCCATCTCAATATTCTACAGCCTTTGGACTACATGATGAATTCAACCATTCCTTAGGTAACAGTATATTTCCTTGGAAGAAAGAAAAAAGAAAAAAAATTGTTATACCTCTCCTTTAAAAAGGAAACGAGAATAAATAGTACGCTCAGCAAGGAAATATTGGTGCAAGCTACAGCCCTCTGTTCTGCAGGCATTCACAAGACTGCTGCTGACATATATGATAGATTCCTTCTCTGTTTGTTCCAAGTTCTCCTGGCTTTCAGCCAACACCACAGCTTGCCAAGGATCTTTGCCCTGATTGCACAAAGAATTCAACAAGTCCAGGTGATAGTCTCAACTATCAATTTAATAAAGACTCCATTTTTTTTAACCCCCAGGCGTTCTCCACTGAGAACTAAAGTCTTTAGGCTAAAAGACTTAAATAAATTTAAAGAGTTAAAGCAAAACTTCTGAAAGTGAAAGAGTGATGTAATTATAAGAGATGCCTTCACCCCTAGGTCCTAGGTTGCATTCCATTCCAGCTGTGAAGCAATATTAATGTGTGGGTCACTGTTTCCGCTCATGTTCTACAACATAGCACTCTGATATCACAAGGTGCTAGCTACGTCTTAAGATAGTGTTGTGGTTAAGTTTCCAATTGGTCATTCCAATGGAGCCTAGCTTAGCAAGATGATTGGATATTTTATAAAGTATGGCCAGGCAGTTAGTAGCCTATTGGGTTGCAATGCAGTGAGTTCATCGATCGGAAGCCGTGTATGGAATCCTGCGATGCTTTAGAGGCATGTAAGCAGAGAAAGCAAATCCAAATCCACAAAATTATTTCAAGGATGATTAGCTGCTGCTCCTCCAGGAGGAAGGGGCATTCCCAACTCAAAATAACTGATCTGCTACAGAGTAGTAGACCAGGTCCCCTAGAAGGACATTGCTGGTCACTGTCACTTATCAGTCTTGAGGAAAGAAAATGTATGCTGTTGAGTCCATGCATCACCGCCATTCTGATCCTCATAGTTGTTATGTCCATGAACCAACAGACTAGCTGGAGAAGGAAAATGACTGACTCCCCAAGAAGAAATCATTTGTTCCCTAGTTACTGAAACCTCTTTTGCAATGATGGCCTCTTAGTGTGCATTCACATAAACACTGACATTCTCACAGTCCGGGCCCATTCTGAATTGTCCATCCACCCTTCCCTAAAACCATCTTGTCATCAATTCTCCAGTCTTGATCCTTTCAGGTCCCTCACCATCTAGTCAGGCCAGGATTAAAGATTATCTAGTATATACTCACTCAGCCTTAAGCATCTCTAAAATATTGCCACTGTCCCAACCAAGCTCTGTGCCCCAGTATATACACCATTGCCCAAGTCACTCTGGCCCTTCCCTCAGAGATCTCTCTGACCTCCCCACAATCCAGTGATGAAAGGGTTAAAGTCTGGCACAACAGGAGGTCTTCAGCCCATTTCAGTGCTAGATTCCAATTGCCTTAACTCAATTACAGATTTGAATAGCACCTCTGTGCCAAATAATTAGCTCAAGAGATGCCATAGATCCTGACCTCAAGCAAAGTAGACCATAAAATGTTTCCTTCCAGACAAAGTGGACAATAAAATTTCTGCTCAAAATTTAACACTGTGAGCATTTTCCTTCTCAGCTGTCCGTTCAGGACCACCCTGAAAAGCAGCAGGACTTCCTCTCATCTGCCTGGTGCCAGTATAGCATGCGAAGCCATCTGTACAGCAGCTTGAAGTTACTCTATCCCTGACCCATGCATCATGGGAAACTCCCTGTGAGGCATAAGAAAGTAATATAGGAGTGCAAGTGCCTGCTCATTCAACTCACCTGTGTCTTCAGGCTTCTCATAGGCTCAGCCTCCATAGGTTCCTCTTTCTTCTCAATCCACTGGATATGGATCACAGTTGTGAATGCCTGGCTTTATGGCTGAAGTTAAGACAACACCATTTCATGTTAGGCATCAAAGTAATGTGGCCATCTTATGCCAGATGGTTGATGCTTCAGTTTCTATGTGAGCCTAGCCACAAAGCCAGGCGTCATTTCTCAAAATGAAGGGTCATCTGCTAAAGGGGCCTTTGCATTCTCCCCAACACAAAGGGTTTCCTCTGTGATGGTCTTGCTGGGAGTTGTCACAGGCTCCACATAGTCCTCAGATGGGTCACAGATGATTCCAGCAGCACTGGATCCAAAACTCACAAGGGCCAGGGCTCACCTTGCACCAGGCCAGCTGCAGAGCCCCCTCTCACTTTGGGCTCTACTCCAAACTGGCAGCTTTTGGGTGGTCGCCCAGAAAAAGGTCAGCGTAGGACAACCCAAAAGAGGCAACACTATGTCTAAAATCCAAAGAGACCCCAACTCTCTGTGCCTGGTAAAATCCCTTTTAAAACTTCATGGATGAATGTTTCATTACTTAATGTAAATTATAAAATCAGTATTTTTCACTTCAAAGTACTAAGATTTCAAAGGCTGCTCTATTATATTCATCAAATTTGGTGATTATTTTTCTCCCACTTCATTTCATTCCTTCCTGCAATCCTTATTTAAACCTCATCTACTTACAAAAGGGATTGAAAGTGCCTTGCCATGTGTCATTATTGATTTTTCCTAATAAAATGGTAGCAAGAAGTTGCAGAGTAAGATAGAATCTTATAATATTCAAATAAGTTCATCACTTAGCTACATTTACTTTCTATATTATGAATCTATATGTAGAAATCTTCCCACTTAAAAAACTATTTAAAGACAGTTCAAATGCTCTTAGAATCTTTAGCTCTTGTTGAGACAAGCAGAATAAATACTGCCTCAATATAAGACTTTTTAAAGTGATTTTAACACAAATTGATTCTGAGTGCACCCAAAAAGTGCTTCACTTCTACAAGTATTTATTGATTATCTACTGTGTAGGCTCTATGTGAGGCCCTAGAGAAATAAGGCCCAATCAATAAGCCATTAGAGTTTACAGTCTAGTAGGGGATATAAATAAGTAGATAGAAAATTACAATATAGCTTGATATGTTCTAAGACAGGACTAACAAGAGGGTGCTGTCATATTAGGAACCAGGGAAAACTTTCCAAAGGAAGTGATATCTAAGCTGAAGACTAAAGGGAGAAAAAGGTTGAAGCCACACAGACCAAGATGCTAGTACATGAAGGAAAGAGTGTGTGTTCTGGGCAGGGCAAAAGTGATGTGCAATGAACTATAAATCACAGAGAGCATAGCGTGTCTGGGTACTGAAGGCAGTTCACTAATGCTGGCTCTTAGAATTGGGGTGGTGGTGGTGATGGTTGTAGCAGGAGAATCATGGAAATACGTATGTGGTACATACAGATCCTTGCCTGTGTTACAGTAGGCTCTCCTTTCTCTGCTAACAGAAGCTCAGAAAATTGGCACAGATCCATTTATTTAAGGACAGCTAGGAAATGAATCAAGGTAATTTTACTTTAATAAGCCATCAGAGATTTGGCCAATCAGATCTAAGGAGAAGTCAGCTGAAGCTTCCCTTGGAGGCTAAAATCAGGCCCTCCCAAGGAGAAAGCAGTTGCTCCATTCTTCCCTGACTGGGATGCTCACAGAGGCCTTAAAAACTGTCTGGACAGAACTGCTACAGCCATCTTGTCATCAAGGAAAAGACCCAAAGAATTGAAAAGAGCTGATGAAGGCATTATCATGTAGTTGAGCTAATAAACTATCCCTAGAACTATCTTTGTCTTTGTCTAAACTTCTTGGTTTATGAAGATATTATGAGATTATGAAGAGATTAAAGATATTATGAGAAGAATATCTTTATTATTTAAGTCTGTCAGTTTTTGCCTATGTATTAATTGGGTTGTTCATTTTCTGATTGTTGAGTTTTAAGATTTATTTGTATATTTTAAATGTTTTGTATATTTTATCAGATGCTTTTTGAAAACATCGTCTCCTAGTCTGTGGCTGATCTTGACAGTGTCTTTTGCAGAACAGAAAAATTTATTTTTAATAACGTTCCATTATCCTTTATTTTCATAGGTTGTGCCTTTGGTGCAGTATCAAAAGAATCGTCACCAAACCCAAGATTACCTAAATTTTCTCCTATGTTTCTTCCAAGTTTTATAGTTTTGTGTTTTACAGTTAGGTCTATAATCCATTTTTGAGTTAATTTTTGTGAAAGTTATGAGGTCTATGTCTAGATGTATTTTGGGGCATGTGAAGGTCCAGTTGTTCCAGCACCATTTGTTTGAAAACCTATCATTTCTCTATTAAATTACCTTTGTTTTTATTGATTTTAAAGAGAGGGAGAGAGACAGAAACATTGATAAGAGAGAAACATCAACAGGCTGCCACCTGCATGCCCCCTACTGGGGATCGAGTTTGAGGAACTTCCAGACCATTTTCCTTCTTTTCCATTCCCATCAGCAATGCATGAAGGTTCCTACTTCACATCCTCACCTGGATTTACCGTTAAGCAATATTACTTTGCTAAGAATGGTGGAAAGGAAGAATAGGGTTACACCCTGATAACTTAGTGGAGATCATACAAGGTCTGGACTGCCTACTTCCCAATTACTCTCCCCAATCCATTTTTAATTTTTTAAATGTATTATCATTTTAAATCATTTTTAATGTGCAATAAAATAAACCTTTAACTCATTTAATCCACTACTATTCTGGGTCTCTGTTAATGGCAACCTGACAGAATTCCTCATTCATGTGGTCCTCTTAGCATATCTTGAACCTGGGAAGCCATCAAAATCAAACAACAAAAAACAACCACCACTGAATTGAAATGTAAGGATTTTTTCTGTGGAGAAGTTTCTTTGTTATCCTGTTCCACTCTGGAAAATGTACATTATTTCCTTCTTAACTTCATATCCTATCATTCAATAGCCATTCTCTTCTTAGACATTGTTTCAGCTCTGCTTGGCGTCTTGTGGGTGTTCTATGCCAATGAGACAACTTGATAACCAGAAATAAATGGAAGTGTTATAAGTGGAGCAATGTTTTAAATGGGAAGGAAAGCACTCATTGTGGCTTATGTAGAACAAGCATGAACTTACTACTATTTTCTTCCTCAAATATTATCCTAAATTTTAGGAGAGCATTAATAACAATGAAAAGTCATGTCAAGCTTTATCTTAAACTCTCTGGGAGCCTAAGGAATTTCAGTGCGATGTTGACCAGGTAGTGCTGTATCCCATATCTGTTCACCTGTAGACATGGTTTTGGAAGCCACTTTGAGCCTCCTTGGCAGGTTAGACTCATAGCTCAGGTTTTCGCCTTGATCTTTGGAGAAGTAAAAGGAAACCTGAGTCATTAGTTATATAAATCAGCTTTTTAGCCCACTTCCCCTAATGCATGTGTTCCAAGTAGCTGTATTTTGTGGGGATACTGTGAACACACGCACAACCTGCCATTCTACTGGACCTCTTGTAACAAATGTAAATACCACAAAGCCAGTCTTTGATAGAGTTTCTAATACTTTTTCCTGTAACTAGTAAATCAGCACTGATGGAGAGGAGAACATTATAGAGTCAGGAAATTTTATGATCTATTTCTCTCTCAATATCTTAATTAACTGATTAATATATTCAGCCAACATTTGTTGAGCACCTACTATGTTTAAAAAAATCCATTCTGTTAAAAAACTATAATCTCTTTTTTTCTTTTTAAAGATTTTAAAATTGATTTTGAGGGGGGGGAAATGAAAGGGAGAGAGAGCGAAATATCAATGTGAGAGAAACATCGATCAGTTGCCTACTGCACGCCCCCTAAAGGGATGGAACCCGAAACCCAGGCTTGTGCCCTGACCTGAATCAAACAGGCAACCTTTTTGGTGCGCGGGACCATGCCCAACCAACTGAGCCACACTGGTGGGGCCTAATCTCTATTTTTCAAACTCCTAATAGGTGTTACACAGAAGTTAATGGCTCTTGGAATAAAATATTTTAAAATAAAATATCTTAATAATCTTTCTTTTGCAAGGAAGCCTTTTTTCTCTCATTTTAAGAAAATCATTTATACATGCAGAAAGACCATCTGAGTACATTTTGCTTTTAATTCCCCCCCCCCTTTTCCTTCTTACAAAAAGGAAAATCATTTAGCTTGTGTTGTTAACAGGTCAGTTTGAATGCTTCTTATAAAAACCAAATATAGGAGCAATGTTTTTCTCTCCCCAAACTTCTCCTGACTCTCAGAGTTTCAACAATTTGCTATTTTGTAGGCCATATTATTTGTTTATTCATAAACATTTATTAAAGACTTGATGTTTGCTCAGCTAAATATTTTGTGCCATACTGAGACAGGCTCAAACCTATCTACATAGGAATATATCCAAAGAATAAAGTCAACTTTAAAGGTTACATACATTTCAGGATCTGTACTATCTTGCCTTTCTACTAAAATGACAGCATCTTCTCCTATACATTTTCACTGTCCATTTTGGCCAGCCACCTTTCTCTCTTGAGATGAAGCTAATTCTCTTGGTTCAGACAACCCTGGAGTCAAACTCCTATTCAATCTCCTATTCGCTGAGGGCCTTTATGGCACTCTGGGCAGTCAGAGTTTTCATTTGTGAAACAGGAATAATAACTTTACCTACAGTAGTGGGTTGCTCTAAGGATTAAATGTAACCTACACAGCATGTGCCTGGCATGAACAGCCTATTCGTGTTAGAAGGATTTCAGATTTGTTTGCATCTTTATTCAGTAACCATCTGTCATTCCATCCAGTTAAATTGCTTAAATCAATGACTACTCAATAAACTTTTTAACACATATATAACATAACCAGGCATTGAGTCATAGCACACTGAGATTGCTTTTCAGCATTGATAATTTTGGGAAGTACCTATTCCAGCACTTTTTCGTCAGGTGATCCCTGCAGAGTACTCAAACACAGGGTTTGGTTCTTTCCTGATGACAAAGGATAAGAGAGGATGAAATTACTATCAGCACCAATAACAAGTTTAAGAGCTATGTGGCTAAATGGGAATGAAAACATTATATACATATGCATACACACAGTTTTTTTCACACAGCCTTTTTCCTTTAAGCCCAAACTTGGCTCACAGGTACAGGTCTCTAACTTTTCTTGGCATTGAAATCCTGAAGTCTCCTGCCCTCCTAAAGCCACAGACATCTATAGTGGAAGCAAGTAGCAAGCCCTACACTGGACACAGTGGGAACCCTTCGCCCAGGCTCCCACCTGTCGCCCAGGTCATTGTGACGCAAATGCTATGGACACGTGGAACACCTGCGGGAGAGCAAGGGCGGGGTCACCCTGGGCCGCAGAAACCCGCGGGGGACACCCCAGGAGATGGTGGTCGAGGTCAGACCCCAGGGAGCAGAGAGAGGGACACTCACTCCCCAGATCCCGGACCCGCCCCAAACTAGGTGAGGCCAGGGGCCCCTCCCTCATCCAGATCCCGGGGTCCTGCGGGGGCGGGAGGTGCCCACCGGGACTCTCAGAAGGGGAGAGATTGGGAGAGGGGGCGG
>NW_005871063.1:6365543-6367133 GCF_000147115.1 Myotis lucifugus | reverse complement strand
GTGCACGAGTTCACCTGCAGCGGCGCCTGGTGTGCCTTTTCCCCTTCACCCCAGGACCATCTTTGGCGGAGGTGACAGGAGAGCAGATGGACACCGCTTTATCACAGCTGGTGCCGGGAGGTCTGAGCCTGGTGCCCTGCCAACGAGGTGGTCACCAGCCTCGGACCCGCCTGGAACCCAGACACCCTAAGCCAGCCAGGTCCCTGCCAGCCCCGGCGCGCCCGTTTCCTTCGGGTGCTGCTGACTCCTCCTTTCCTGACCCCGGGCTATGGCAGCTCCCGCTTCCTCTTGCAGCGAACACATCCTGTTATTAAGCCGGCCTTAGCCCAGGACGACTCCCCGGGAACCGTTCGCACCTTTTACTTGCAGTGCTCCCTAGGCCCCTCGGCGTTTCTTTGGGGTCTTGAAAGTCCTGCGCCCTTTCGCAGGTGGAATGTATTCACTGCCCGGCTGGGGAGAGTCCTCGTTTAGAAAGAGAATCGGGCTGTTTGGATGGCATAACAAATCAGTATGAGGAAGGCGCGGGGTGGCAGCCTTAGTCACTGAGATCTGGTAACTTCATAGAAATGATCAGGGCCTGGAAAACCAGCCGCAGCTGATCTGAGACGGGCATTGGTGTAGGAAGGAAGGCACAGAAGGCATTAGCCATTAAGGCCCTATATATTATGACTCATTGCAAACGTGTTCGTGTCCAAACATTTCAGTGAAGTCTGTCAGAAAAATCTCAAATTGGTTTTCGTTGACTTTCAGTTTAGATTTTCTGAGATCTGAACTGTTCCCGGGGGTTGGAGGTGAAATAGGAAACGCTTATTGGTTTGAAATTAATGCTCCAGACGCAGTGTCTTACCTTCGATTGAAAATACACACACATTCTAAACATACTTTTAAACCAGTTTCTCTTTAGGGTTCAGTTTTTATTTTTGAAACATCATGTATAATATATGCCATAGAGGCAAAATCAGTTTATAATCCTTAATAGTTCAGATGCCACTGGTTTTTAGACCATCATATACATATATATTTAATTGCAAGAGATGTGGCTTTCTAAATGGATCTTTTTTTTTGCATTATATAGTTAAATATTTGTATTATTTATAGTAAAGTTAAAAGATCTTTAGAAAATGACAGTTAAGCTATTGAGTACAAATTATAACAGTGAAGAAACCTGAGGTTAATAAAACTGACTGCCAATACTTCACCCGCATTAAATGCTAAAGACACTGCATGGCAAATGCCTGGGCAATTTACTTCATCGCCGTCTTTCCCCCATTTGGTTCACTTGAGTATCTAGCTGACTGCTTTCTCTGAGCATCTTTCTCTTTCTCTGAGTGTTTCTCTCTCCATGTCAACTGTGTGAAAAATACAGAAAATTTTGTTTCCCGAAAGAAAACTTTTTGACTAAACAGTACATTTTTTTCAGGGATAGGCAGTTTTATCAGAAGCAGGGAGGTGTGGCCACTGTGCAATGACATGGCAGCGACAACCTGTGTTGATATGAACTTTAAGGTTACAGAAACCTCATACAGGAGAAGGTGGGGACATTAGTAGGCCCAGGTGGATCAGAGAGAATTTTTGTTCTTTACTAGTTGA
>NW_005871063.1:6282583-6365273 GCF_000147115.1 Myotis lucifugus | reverse complement strand
ATCTGCCTCAGCAGAGCTTTAAATGCAGACTGCTACAGGGTAAACTTTCCCCCCAATTCCTCCCAACCTCAAGCAGTCACATTTTATACCACAGTCATATCTAGCATCACGGAGGATGTGCAGAGGGCACACAGGCTTTGGATCCTAATGGAGCAGGATTGGTACCCTAACCAGAAAAATAACTAGCCATGTGACCCTGAGCAAGTTACTTAAGCTCTCTACATCATTTCCCTATCTAGAGAGCAAGAATATCCACCTTGTGGTGTTGTGGTGGGGAGTAGAGATAATATATGTTGACCTTTAACAAATAGCCAGGTATTTCTCTAGCTCTTTATCTAACATAGTGCTCTAAAGTGGGCCAAGGCCCTCTTTTTTTGAGAAAGCTGCATAGTCAGCCCCCTTTTATGTAAGTAGGTATTATAATCCCTTTCTATCTGATAAAAAATTAAGACAACCTGCATGAAATGCCCTGGATAATACATATGGTAGAAGCACCTTGAACCTCGTGAATCCTAGTTGACCATGCTTTCACTACTCCAGCATCAAAGTATATGCACTCTATGTGTGTGTATAAGTAATTTTAAATATTAATGACTCTCTCTAGGACATAAATGACTATACAGAATAGGGCATTTAATACACGCCTTTAACACAAAACCTTCCTTCTAGGCGATGATAGACAAGTTACTTAGGATAACTGATTTTGAGATTCACTCAGAAAATGAGGATTATGTCTACTCAGCACTGTTGTAAGGATAAGCATAATGTGCACGAAGCAGACATCGCAATGTCTGAAAAGTGTTAGCTCCTCAACTAATGGTAACTACGTGTCCCAGTGTAAACCTAGTGAGAGAATGAGTTCATGGAAAGCTGAGAAAATGACATTGCTCCGGATGAGAAATCTCTCCGGCTAAGTCAGATGACATTGTTCACCAGATCTTTGGCCAAATCAGAGGAGTAGGGTCACCACTCAGTTTTCAGCAAGCATTTGTTGTGTCTGTGCCACGTGCCATGCACTGGATTGGTACTGGGAATCTCAAGACAAGACCCAGACCCTACCCTGCTCCAGAGGATCCTAGAGCCTAGTAAGGGAGAAATAGAGAATGCAGCTGATAGTTACATTTCAACAAAAACAGAGAGGGGAAAGCCCATGCCAGAGGCACCCCTCCCCGGTTGGGGAGAGAGCAGAGAAGACCTGAAAAGGTTCATGGAAGAAGGGACCCTTGAGCTGAGCTTTAAAGGACCAATAGGAATTTGGCAGGTGAAAAGGGTTGGGAATGGAGAGAAAGACTTCCCAACACAGTAAGCAGGGATACAAAGGGAGAGAACACAGGTGGGAGAATACTGGCAAATAGTCCTCATGTCTGGAGTCCAGTGTGCGTGTGTAAATCTTATTAGCTGAGTGACCTTGGGCAAGTTCAAGTCATCTATGATTCGAGAGGATTAAATGTATTAATCAGGGTAAGCAAAGGATTGATTTCACTTATGTGCTGAATAGTCCTGGTGGTGGTAGAGTTCTTAATGGGAAATAGGGGACTGATATTGTCGTTAGAATTACAGAAATTGAAGAGGCCAATTTTAGAATGCATTCGACAGAAAATACGTAAAATTAAGAGAAAATGATTGAAAAAGACAACTGAATGCAGCACAATACTGTGGGTTGGGAGACACGAGGTATATGTGTTCAGTGATGGCCCACTGATTATATAGCTAATGGTATATTGCTAACCCCAAGAGTGTAGACTGCATGTGGAAACGTTCTCTCATGCTAGGTGGCGAGAGCATTTGTACAAGGAGTGACTGAAGTATTGCGGCTACTTTCCCGGAGCGAGCATTAAAAAGCTCTTCCATTTCTTACTACCATCCCTCACACCCACTTCTCTGTTCCCAGAATAGGGCATGGACACCAGTGTAGGAAACCTGAAGGTACTTAGGGGAAATCCAGCCTTCTCTCTGTGTTTCTGGGGAGTGCATCCTTAGCCAGAGACCAAGGAGCTCATTGTGGTAAATGGTTCCCCCTCTCCTTATTGGTTGGAACCCTGATAGCCACCAGGAGTCCATCAGCAAGGGTTTACTGTTCACCAGCACCCTGGTGGTAATGGATTTGGGGCTAACAGAGGGCCTGAGCCTGTGATTAGGAGAGGTTGTTTGTATAGAAATAGAGTCCATTATCCATCTCTTTCCTCCAGGAGTAGGAAGGAGTGGTTAAAAAAAGTAGCGCAGGTGCCAAAAGCAGATCTGAATTTGCTAGTTGTTGACGTTGGGAGAACTACTTCACCTTTCTAAGCTTTTATTTTTCTTTTTTAAAAAAGTTTACTTTTCAATTCAGTCTACATTCAATATTATTTGTATTAATTTCAGGTATAGCGCACAGTAGTTAGGCGATCATATACTTTGAAAAGTGTTCCCCTGATGTTTCAAGCACCTACCTGGGACTGTATATAGTTATTACAAGATTATTGACTATTTACTATGGTGTGCTTTACATCCCCATAACTGTTCGTGACCACCAATTATTGCCTTCGTCCATCACATATTTACTAAGGCTTGCTGTTTCAGGTACTTTGGTTGGTGGGCCAGTTATGGTCCCTGCCTTCATGGACCTTACAGCCTAGTGCAGGAGATGCAGATGTAATTAGCTCATTGCAGGAGAGTAATGGGAGTGCAGGGCACCACCAGCATGGAGTAGTTAATTCTCAGTGATGAAGACAGGATGGCAGGGTAGATGTTGGGTTGGGGAAGGCTTCATGGAGGAGGTGACATTCAATGAGAGTCTAGCCATAAGGTATAAATTGGCCGACTGGATAAATGGGGTGAGGGCATTTCAGGTGGAAGGAAACTTTGCAAGTGGCATAGTGTATTCAGGAAAGCTCCAGCATTCTGAAATGACCAGAGGAATAGTTCTGTGTATGGGATATAGTGAAATTTTTTGGAAAGTGGGCCAGAAGGTGAAGGGGCTTAGGTTTTTGCTAAGAAGTTTAGAATTTTCTCTGGTAGGAGGGTGGTATAATTTGACTTGCAAATTATAATAGTTCAGACTGTGGTATAAAAGATGGGAATGGGCAGATACAGGGATAGTGTGGCCTCTGAAGGCCTAGACTTAAGTCCTGGATGTGAATATAGAAAGGAAAAGATGTAAGTGACAGCTTTTTAAGAGGTAGAAAGGAGAGATCTTGGAGACTGGCTACAAAAGATGAGAGAGAAGTCAAGTTTTCAACTTGAGCCACTCAGTGGATTTCATGCTGGTAATTAACATAGGGACCACAGGAAGAAGATCACTTTGGGGGTAGAACTAGAGGGAGATAGGTTTAGTTTTAGATGCGCTGAATTTGAAGTATCTGTGGGCTATCCAGGTGAAGATTGCCATAAGAAGATGGAAAAACACTTCTCCAGAGCATGAGACCCACCTTTCCATGTCCCTGTCGTAATCTCTGGAGAGGTGTCTAATCCTGGAAATCATTGGCAGACAGCTGTTGGTTGAAGCCACGGAACAAATCATCTAGAGAGAGCAAGAAAAGTGTAATGGAAGATAACCAAGATTGGGACCTTATCAATTTCTGATATTTGAGATGTGAGTATAGAGGAAGAGGAACTAACAAAGAAAATAGAAAATATAGCAAAAGTAGAGATTGTATTTCCTGAGAAATCAAGGAGGGGGGCTTAGTCGAAGGTCAAGTGAAATGAGCACCTGAGTTGGGGAGAAACTCTCTCTGGTGTGGTGGGCTTATAACTGCAGAGTAAAGGAAGAAGATGGTAACTGGAGGAAGTAAGAGGTGGAAGAATATGAGTTGAGGGCAGAAAGAGGTTGATTAACTTTAAAGAGAAGGGATAATAGATGGACTAAGGTGGGAAGGGGCAAGGGGGTGAGATCCATCCCTTCAGGAGGGAAAGAAGTGAACAGCAGCGGTTATAGTCATGGTGCTAGAAAGTTCCAAAGAAGTGAGTAGTGGTACACGAGGAGTGGAAGCTGTGGGAGAAGGTGCTGGTGCAATGCCCAGGGCCAGAATTCCCTGCAGCGCGTGAGGAGGGGGCCTGGTTATCCTCTCCCTGGGGAGTTATCTTCCACCTGCTGCTCCCTGAAGGCCCGGGGTTGAGTGTCCTTGCAGCTAATGCTCATTCCTCATTGTTGCCATAGGCAGCATGGGCATCATTATGAAATGAGTAAACTTTGCATTGGTGCCAAACCACTCCCCCTTCCTGCTTCCTGCTTCTCTCTGCACTCCTGACCTGGAGCTCTGCGCCTTTTAGATCCTCCCTACTTATTCTCCCTGCCTCGCCAGGTGTATGCCCGATGGATGGCCCTGTCTTTCCTGATCCCCATAAAATAACCATCTTCTGCTTATTCACTCCAGGCATTGCTGCTATTTAATCCTATAAGGTTCTTGCCTAAGAAAGCAGAGAGAACCTGGAAAAGGGATCTTTTATGAGTTCTCACATAACACCAACTGATGACCCAGTATAGATAGGCAAGGTGGCTCTCTCAGTTGGGGTGCACGAAAACACAGAGCTTTCTCTCGCCGGCTGCTTCCCTTTGCTGTTGACTGTTATTTTAAGGTCCTCTTTTTGCTCTCCCTCCCCTGTCTGGGCTGCCCTCATCCCTTGCTCTTAAGTCAGCCAAAGCTCAAACATGATTTAGTGACCACAGCTTTACCAAGGCAAGTCCTTGAATCCATACCATTTGCAGAGCAAGGAGCCCTGGTGGTTGGTTTGCAGGACCTGTGTACAGCACAGACATTTGAGAAAGCACATATTGGTGTCTGTGTTCTTCTGTAGTTTAATACTGATGAAAAAGGCATCCTATGTGCCTGGGGAAATTTTCTTCAGTCCTGGGTCTCAATTCCCTCCTCTATGAAAACAGATTAGACTAAATGATCTATAAATTCTCTCCAAGCTTTGAGTGATCCTGCGGAGGCATAAAAATTATTTGATCATTTCTTTGAGATGCTTTATTATGAATTTAACTTTAAAGAAAAAAGAACCTTGTGAAAAATCAAGAAAAGGAAAAAGAACCTTGTAAACAAGTGTCTCTATAATTATTCTGATTGCTGACATTATGCTAATGTGTAATTTCATGGATTTGTGGTCACTGTATTCACAGTTTTCCCCCATCATGTCTGTAATATCGTTAACCATTTATTTCTACATATTTGCATATAAAATACATGTAATATAATTTATGTATGTATTTTGTATTTGTAGGTATATGTATATATTTTTATTTAATTTATTGGGGTGACATTGGTGAATAAAATTATATTGGTTTCAATTCTATAATACATCATTTCTGTATATTGGATTGTGTGTTCACTACCATAAGTCAAGACTCCTTCTACCACCATTTACCCCTCAACTACCTCCTCCACACCTCTTTCCCATACTGTTGTCTGTCTTTGAGTTTTTTGTTTTAGTTTCTGTGCTTAATCTCTTCCTCTTTTTCACCAAACCCCCAAAGCCCTGCCCCTCTAACAGCTGTCAGTCTGTTCTCTATATCTATGAGTCTGTTTCTATTTTGTTTATTAATTTATTTTGTTAATTAGATTCCACATAAAGTGAAATCATATGGTACTTGTCTTTCTCTGACTGACTTATTTCACTTAGCATAGTTACTCTCCATGTCCATCCATGCTGTTCCAAAAGGTTAGATTTCCTTTGTGTAAATGTACCACAACCTTTTATCCACTTTTCCACTGATGGGCACTTGGGCTGCTTCCAAATTTGGTTATTGTAAATAATGCAATGAACATGGTATGCATACATTCTTTTGAATTAGTGTTTAGGGTTTCTTTAGATATATTCCCAGAAGTAGAATCACTGGGTCATAAAGCAGTTCTATTTTTAAATTTTTGAGGTACCTCCATACTGCTTTCCACAGTAGCTACACTAATCTGCATTCCTACCAGCAGTGCATGAGGGTTCCCTTTTCTCCACATCCTCAGAGCTTGTTGTTTATTGATTTTATTGATGATAGCCATTCTGACTGGTGTGATGTGATACCTCATTGTGGTTTTAATTTGGATTTCTCTGATGATTAGTGATATTGTGCATCTTTTTTTTATGTCTATTGACCGTCTGTATGTCCTCTTTAGAGAAGTGTCTATTCAGGTCCTTTGCCCATTTTTTAATTGGATTGTTTGCTTTTTTGGTGTTGAGTGTTATAAATTCTCTATAAATTTTGTATATTAACCCCTTATCAGATGTATCATTTACGAATATGTTCTCTCATTCAGTGGGTTCCTTTTCATTTTGTTGATGGTTTCCTTTGCTGTGCAAAAAAATTTCAGTTTGATGTAGTCCCATTTGTTTATTTTTTTCCTTTGTTTCTCTTGCCTGAGGAGATATCAGAAAAAATATTTCTATGAGATATGTCTGAGATTTAACTGCCTATGTTTTCTTATAGGATTTTGAGTGTAATATTTAAGTCTTTAATCCATTTTTACTTTATTCTTGTGCAAGGTGTAAGACAGTGGTCTAGTTTCTTTTTTCTTTTTTTTTTTTTTGCACGTATCTATCTAATTTTCCCAGCACCACTTATTGAATAGACTATCTTTACTCTATTGTATGTTCTTTAAGTTGTTTGAGACCTTTATCTGAGTAAGATATTTCTTGATTTGTCAACTTTTGAGGTTAAGCTTTTAGAGAAAAAGCCACCATAAGTACTAGAGATTAAAATCCATATGCTAAATTCTGATGGACTTTTGAAAGTTATGTAAGCCAACCTAAATAAAATTAAAAGCTAATATAATTTACACAGCAAGGTTTTTAAGGTTTTTTTAATAATCTTTTCTTTAGCAAAAAATAGCCTATTTGTTCTTTTTGTATTTCCAGTCTTCTAATCCATTTAATGTTATTTGTTCTTGTAAATGTCTTGGAGATTTCTTGTTTTCACACGCCGGCTTCCTCGATATTGTTGCCAAGATTTTTGTTGCACCACAAATTAACACTTGAACACCCTTTGCAAGCAGGGCTTTAAATCTGAGAAAGAAGGGCAAGCAGAATGTAGACTATGGCCCTTGTGAGCCATCTGAGTTGTATGTGGTTTATTTTGTTTTTAATTTGTTTGTGGGGACATAATATTTTTAACTAATTTTAATGTTAAGGAGGAAAACCTTTTAGAGGCTATCTTGGCTATTTTGTTTTAGTTTCTTAGAAGATGAGATGTTATGTTTGATATTTTCCTTTGAGAAACATCCCTTAGAATAGAGGCAGAGACTCCTGTAAACTTGATCTTTGACCTGGTCTTGGTTGCCTTTGCTCCATTTTTGGAATCCCAATCTCCTCATCTTTAGAAAAAGATGTGTTCATCATCTCTAAACTTTCCCTTATATATGCATGTCTCTAAAAGTAATTAAAAAATAGCATTGTGGCTTTTGTGACGGAGGGCATTCTAGAGGTCAGCCAGCCCCCTCTATTATGTTATAGATAAGCAAAGGCCAGGTGGGTGGAGTGCCTTGGAGGAGGCAGAAGTTTGTGGCATGGCCATGGGTTTACTGGCTTTCATTTTACATTGAGCAGCATATAGGGAGACGAGTTATATTGGTATTAAAAATATTTACTTTGGGGATGTGATTTTAATAGATTTAGGGCATCATTAAGCTGAATTCATGCCAATATAATACCTGAGCTGTTTCAAAATGGAAATGAAATGATCCTTTAAAATTCAGATTTTAACAGTGACTTACATGTGTAGGGTCTAAATAAAAACTCATCCATCTTTTAGCTGCCTTGAATAAGGTTAGAATTCTGTTTTCTTCTTGTAAGATTTTCTGACTCATAGAATTAAAGTATGACTCACAAAATTAAAGCATGATCACACTTCACTTTTGCTTGTGAATTTATGAAATGTCAAAAATTAACTGTAGAAGACAAAACTTAATGAGAAACAGAATCCCTTTAAAGTTATATGGAATATTCAAGTAATCATAGCCTTAACAAAATCTGAAGGGGAAGGCTATGTGATATCTGAGAGATGGGAAAAACATAAAAGCTAGTTAAAATTACATAACTTTAATGCTTAGCTTTTGAAAGGATGTAAGATAATTTAACTTCCCATCTTCCATAGGGATCTCTTTTTTTCAACTGTGTGAACACAATCTGATGAATCAATATATTTAAAAAAAATAAGTATAGCTAATTATACCTGGAGGGTTGTTTCTACTGAAACTGTTTTAACATTTATACTTGAACACACTTATGGGAAATTTAAAAAAACTCATTGTTGACATAAGGGAAAGTGACTAGATATAAATTTCTGGAGGAAAAAAAGATGAAAAGAAACATTCAAACATTATTTTAAAACTCGGTAGCTAGAACCACTGACAGATATTTTCTCTGTTCATTGGGCAAGCCATCAGCAGCCTGTATGGAAGCTGGCTGGTTGGCTGGTTTTGTTCTCTCAGACCCCTTGTGATCTCTCCTGATCACATGTCCCCATTCTGAAAAGGAAGGGGCTTCATTTGATTGTGTCTAGGCTCTAAATTCTGTGACTTGCAAAATTCCGAGGTTGCACCAGAGAAATAAACCCAATGACAAAACAAAATACTGAAAACTGGCAACATTTCTAAGTGAAGTTAACCTCTGAGATAACAAGAATATGGAACTAGGAGAAAATTATATAAGTTAGTATCGTGCAATTGGAAGCTAATTCTAAGAGACATGCCACAGGTTTCCAACATGTGTTATGGATAGTCGAAGATGAACTCTCTAGACAGGGCATAGAAGGTGTTCACTATATGTGAAATAAACAGCATTGAGTGTCTACCCCTCCAGAGGCTACAGACTATATCTAAATGCTGTAAGTGACAACACAGATTGGCCCCTGTGTCTCCCCAGTCACATCATCTTTCTTAAAGTTATGGGATGCACATCTGCTTGTGGTTGGTTGTATGCATACACCATGAAGTTTTACTGTGGAAGAATTTGTTCATTGCTTTCCCTCTGCCTGGGGTAATACCACCCACCAACACTAGTGCGCGCACACGTGCTCTTAACCTTCACATGGCCAGCCACTGCTGATTCTTAGAAACTCAGCCCCAAAGCCATGTAGGAAGTCAGCTCTGTGCTTTTCTCTCTCGGTTCCTCTAACCCTGAGCGCCTTCCTCGTCATGGCACCCATTGCATATTAGGTAACACTTGGCATTCCCTGACTTCAGATTCTTTCTTTCGATTATACACAAATGGCCCCAAAAGTTAGTGGCATGTGGTGATGTGTAATTTTACTGAGGATTAATTTTAAACAATTTTTCTGTATTCCATCAAATATATATATATAAAAAAAACATTGCTCATGGGATCTTTTGCCATTTTATGTTCCACAAAGGAAAAAAAAAATGATGGCCAAACAGTTGGCTAGATATCAATCGTAGGACACATCCCAGTTTCAGGGATGTTGAAATGTGAACAGATTGGCATCTTATTCAGTGACGTGTGGTGCTGTGAAGCTGGTGTTTGGGAATGAGTAATTTTACTATGAGATTATTCAAATGTACCACTTCATACCAATAATACTGTAAGACTCTGTTCTGTTCTCTTAAAAAGTATGTTTTCTGTGGGGGGTGGGGGAAATAGCCACTTCCCAAAGAAAGCTAGAGGCTAGTGTGCACAACAGAACTGAAGAGCTCTAGGACGCTGACAATTTTTAGTTAGAAAATAGCAGTTTTGAATAAATCGGAGAGGAAAATGACAAATTTGGCAGAGGCTCAGATCTGCAATTCAAGAGACTCCACCTTATGTTCAGTACAGATACAAGAAAAAGGGATTCTGGACTCAGTTCAGCTAGTACTCCAGCTAACAGAAAAACTGCTAACAGAAAAACTGCTCACTGATGGAAGAGAAACTCTACTGCTAATGTTGGAAAGGCAATTCATTTAAACATGAAACTACACAAGAAACAGGACACAGGAAGTGTGGTTTCAGAAATATTGAAATATTTCTGTGGGTTGAGAGTAGTGATATGGTGAAATGTAGCTACTGATCTTACCTTTACTGTGAGTAAGGGTTGGCTGAAGAATTTTAGATTCTTTGCATAACCCAAAAATAATCAGAGGCGCCATTAAGCTAACTCCATAAGTGAGCCAGAACAAATGTTCAGTGCTGCTGAAGGCAGCCTATATGGAATGAAAATACTTTCCCATGGTCTGTCTCCGAGGAAGAAACTTCAGTATCAGAGTTTAAGGCAGCCAAGGACAGACTAACTTCTCCTTTTTTTGTGGCAATGCAGCAAACTTTTAAAAAGCAGGCTTGCTTTAGCATTCTGTGAACCTAGCAGACTTGGAAAAATATTTTGGGGGTATTTAGGAAAAACTTTTGCTTATGTATCGACGTCTAGTGTGTTCAAAATGGCTTCACAGTGGTTATAGGACAAAAAAAACAAGTGGAACAGTTATAGCCTGTCCACATAGGTAGATAAAATGATCACCAATAAATCAATAAGCAATAAGTGTTGGCAAGGATGTGGAGAAAAGGGAACCCTCATGCACTGTTGGTAGGATTGCAAATTAGTGCAGCCCCTATGGGAAACAGTATGGACGTACCTCAAAAATTAGAAACAGAACTAGCATGGGACCCAGCAATCTCACTGTGGGTACTTATCCCCCCCAAACCCCAAAACACTAATTTGAAAAGATGCATGTTCATTGCAGCATTATTTATAATATCCAAAATATGGACTCAACTTAGGTGTCCACTGATGGACAATTGGATAAAGAACAGGTGGTACATGTCTACAATGGAATATTGCTTAGTCATAAAAATAATGAAATCTTACCATTTGGACAGCATGAATGGACCTAGAGCAGCCGTGGGCAAACTACGGCCCACGGGCCGGATCCGGCCAGTTTGAAATGAATAAAACTAAAAAAAAAAAAAAAAGACCGTACCATTTTATGTAATGATGTTTACTTTGAATTTATATTAGTTCACACAAACACTCCATCCATGCTTTTGTTCCGGCCCTCCGGTCCAGTTTAAGAACCCATTGTGGCCCTCGAGTCAAAAAGTTTGCCCACCCCTGACCTAGAGGGTATTATGCTAAGTGAAATAAGTCAGACAGAGAATGACAAATACCATATGATTTCACTTTATATGTGCAATCTAAAAAAACAAAATAAAACAGAAATAAGCTCATAGATATAGAGAAGAGACTGATGGTTGTGAGGTGGGGGCAGGGGTTGGCGGGCTGGGTGAAAAAGATGAAGGGATTAAGATGTGCAAGTGGGCGATTACAAAAATAGTCACAAGAATGTAAAGTACAGCATCAAGAGTATTAAGTACTTATGGTGTCAGGGGGTACTGGACTTATCGGGGGCATCACCTTGTACATTTATAAATGTTTTACTTATATGCTGTAAGAAAAAAAAAGACAACACCACAAGCATGCAAGAAAACAAAGAGGAAAAATGATCGTAATTATTGCACAGAACCCCAGTACAAAATCTGAACAGACTATTCCTCCTCCCTGTTCTCCCAGTTCTCCCCACAGGGCAAGCTGGTCTCTCAGCCACATGGATGTGGCCCAGAACAGCTGTGGTTTTAATGCCTGGCCTTGGAGCAGGAGGTCAAAGGATTGCATCCCCATCAAGGTGCAGCCTGGAAAAGTGTAAGAGAATTAGGTCAGTGGTCATAGTGTCACCCAAGCAGGAGGTGCTGACCTCAACAGCGTCCCACCTCTGAGCAGGGAGACATCTTTCCCGTTTATTTCTTGTCTTAGCCTGCTCCTCACTAACTCACCCGCCCCACCCACCCTCAAAGTTGTTACATCAAAATTAGGAACTTGGTTTCCATTGATCTGTTAACTCTTGGACACCTACTTCTTTGAGTGGGTCTTAATTATTACTGACTCTTCCGCCACTCGTGGGTAAGTCATGCTGGTGCCTTTGTTTTTTATTACATGGCACTCACAGTCCATAAGCAACTTGAAACTTGCTCCTCTTTGCTTATCGCCCAAGGAAAGGTGGCCACAAGCAGAACGTTGGGGAAGTGCCATTAGAAAGGTGGAGGCATGATCCCATTCGTTCTGGGCTTCTTCCGTAAGGGCCTCATGGCAAAAGTGGAGCAATAGCTGCCTTTGCAGAATCCTGAACTGAAGTGTTAGCTAATCATAGACTTTATTGTACTTGACAGAGGAAATGATATTTTTACAGCAGAATTTACAAAATTGGAGATTCATGATCTTTTTATAGGCCCCTTGCAAATGTCAAGAATCTGGTGAGGCTGGAAATTATATTTATATGCCTGTCTTTCCTGTTCAACCTGCACTGTCCAAAGCAGTAGCCATCAAGTACATGTGGCCATTGAGCACGTAAAGTGGTTAGGCTCAGTGGCTTTGTATTGTAAGTGTAAAATACACACCTGATTTCAGACTTGTTATAAAAACTCAAGTGCAAAGTATATCATTAGTAATTTTTTATTGATTACATGTTGAAGTAATATTTTAGATATATTAAGTAAGTATATTATTTTTAACATGGCTGTTAGATCATTTAAAATTACATATGTAGCTCGTATTATATTTCTATTGTGCAGAGCCGATCTAGAGTGTTAAGTTTCCTGGCACGTGTTAATTAGATGCTTAATGTATGTTTGATAAACCAAACTGCTGAACTGGAATGAATGAATGGATGAGAATTGTAATGATTTTTTAAAGTATTGATTTTGACACTGTGGTTTTAGGAAGTGCTAGAGCAAAATGAGATGGTTTTGTCAGGAAATATGAAAGTTGTTTATTGGTTGCTCCTGGTGGATGGGGCTAAATGTACATTAAAGGAGATGCAAGTCCTGGCTGCAGCTGCCCTGCCCTGAGACATTCAGCTGTGTCCTGTGGAGTTGACTTGATTTTGCCACCCATGACCCCTTTGCTCAAGTTGCATATAACCCAGCGGTTTATTCAAGAAAAATTCATTTCCAGAAAGAAATTTTCCTGTGCACCACTTAGCTGTGGTACTCAGACTTTAATGTGCTTACGAATCACTTGCAGCCCTAGCTGATTTGGTTTAGAGGGTAGAGCGTCAGCCGGCGGACTAAAGGGTTCTGGGTTTGATTCTGGGCAAGAGCAGGTACCTCGGTTGCAGGTTCAATCCCTGGTCCTGGTCAGGTCTTGATGTGTCTCTCTCACATCGATGTTTCTCTCTCTGTCTCTCCCCGTCCCTTTCACTCTCTCTAAAAATCAATTGAAAAATATCCTTGGGTAAAGATTAACAACAAAAAAAAGACCAAAAAATAACAGAAAAAGAATCACTTGCAAAGCCTGTTACAAATGCAGGTTCTCAGACCTGTTCCCAGAGATTCTGGTTCAGCAGGTAAGGGATGGGGCCCAGGAATCGATGTGTTGACACTCCAGAAGATTCCAGTTCAAATGGCCTGTAAACGATATCTTGGGGAACACTGCCACATGGCGTCATAATCTGGAAGTAGCTTGGAAGTCCGGGTAAAAGGGGCAGTGTGCTCAGTGACTTTATTATCTGTCTTACCACAAAGAACTTAATTGTTAAATTTTTTAATTATCAAAAATTTATCAAAAATTTACAGCAAATGAAATCATCAGCAGTGAAAAGGTAACTTACTGAATGGGAGAAAATATTTGGAAACCATATATCGGATAGTGGGTTAATAGCCAGACTATCCAGTACTCCTATAATGCAATAACAAACAAACAAACAAAAGTTACCCAATTAGAAAATAGGCAAAGGATTTGAATAGACATTTCTCCAAAGAAGACACACAAATGGCCAATAAGTATATGAAAAGATGGTTACCGACACTAATGATCAGGGAAATGCAAACCAAAACCACAATGACATATCACCTCACACCCATTAGGATGACTGCTATCAAAAAGTCCAGAAAAGCCCTGACCGGTTTGGCTCAGCGGATAGAGCGTTGGCCTGCAGACTCAAAGGTCCCAGGTTCGATTCCGGTCAAGGGCATGTACCTTGGTTGCAGGCACATCCCCAGTGGGGAGTGTGCAGGAGGCAGCTGATCGGTGTTTCTCTCTCATCGATGTTTCTAAACTCTCTATCCCTCTCCCTTCCTCTCTGTAAAAAATCAATAAAATATATATTAAAAAAAAGTCCAGAAAATAACAGGTGTTGGTGAAGATGTGGAGAAATTGGAACCCTTGAAGTACTGTTGGACTGTAAAATGGTTCAGTCACTGTGGGGAAAAGTATGAAGGTTCTTCACAAAATAAAAAATAGAACTGCCATTGGATCTAGCAATCCCACTTCTTGTACATATCTTAAAAAAAAAACAACAGGATCTTAAAGAGATATTTTCACACCCATGTTTATTGCAGCATTCTACACAATAGCCAAGATGTGGAAGCCAAATAAATGTCCATCAGTGAGTGAATGGATAAAGAAAAGGAGCTACATACGTACAATGGAATATTATTCAGCCTTAAAAAGGAAGGAAAACCTGTCATATGTTAGAATATGGATGAACCTTGAGGACATTGTTCTTAGTGAAATAAGCCAATCACAGGACAAAGGCTGCATGATTCCACTTACATGAAATACCTAAGATAGTCAAACTCAGAAAGTAGAATGGTGGTTGCTAGGGGCTGGAGGAGGAGAAAGCAGGGAGTTGTTCAGTGGGTATATAGTATCAGTCATGCAAGATGAAAAAGTTCTGGAGATCTGTTGTACAACAATGTTATAGTTAACAATACTGTACTATACACTTAAAAATGGTTAAGAGAGTTCTAGCCGGTTTGGCTTAGTGGTTAGAGCGTTGGCCCAAGGACTGAAGGGTTACGGGTTTGATTCCGGTCAAGGGTCCATACCTAGGTTGCAAGCTTGTTCCTCAACCCCAGTAGGGTATGTACAGAGGCAACCAATTGATGTGTCTCTCTCACATCGATGTTTCTCTGTCTCTCTGTCTCTCCCCCTCCCTTCCACTCTCTCTAAAAATCAATTGGGGGGGGATTTTTTAAAGAGAATAAATTTGTCTGATTTTTTTACTGCAATAAAAATATTAATCAGAAAGTACTAATTATCCTAATAGTTCCTGGTGAAATCCAACTTAAGGAAAGACTATAATAATTTCATTTCCTTGAACAGTATCTTTTTATGAGAAGTTTCGTTGAAAGCTTTGAGCTAAGTAAAGTAAATGTGTCCTTGCTGTGAGGCTGTGTGGGAGGTTCATGGCCTCTCTACGATTTACTGAGCAGAGGGCAAGGCTTACTCATCATGAATGTCATTTCCAAAGCAACTTGTCCAAAACCTGGGTGCCCTCCAGGAGGAAGAGAGCTGCTGATTACAGGATGCTGTCATTCCAGCAGCATCTGGGCACTCAAAGAAAATGTCCTCTTCCTCTCACCTGAAGCCTGGAATTTCAACACTCAGTTTAGTTCCATTAACACATTTTTTAAAAGCCTGGGGAACTTTAATCATCTCAGGGGTCCTAGTTGTCAGGACCCTTTCTAAGGCAAAGGGAGAAGGATTGCATTGGTTTTGTTGGCGTAGCCAGAAGCACCCAGACTAGCACACTGAGCATTCGCTCTGGCAGTCAGCAATCCGTTCTGGCCAGAGGCCATCCCTTAGGTAGTGAGCTCACCACTCTTTCCAGTAACTGGTAGGTAAGTGTGGCTGGGTTGGCTGGCTCCGCCCTCCCTTTTGGCTGGCAGCTTCCCTGAGTGGGCCAAATGGAGTGAGGGGCAAAGGCATCAAGTGACTTCCATATTTATGAATGAGATGAAAATACAGTATTAGGCTGGTAAAAACAGAAATAAATACATTTTTCTCCTTTTTACCCTTTTTCTGTTTGTTTTTTGTTTTTGCAATGGGCTGGTTCAGGTTTTTTAAATACTGATTCTGAGTTATTTCAAATCTCTAAAGAGGCATACGGATGCAATACTTGCCACCTAGCTTAACAGAGAACACTGCGGGTACAGTTGAAGTCCCTGCATGTACCTCTTGAATAATAGCCTCCACCCCCCCACTGCAGTGGTAACTGTTATCTGGAATTTAGTGTTCATTATTCCTAAGCAGTTCTTTATACCTTCACTATATAATATTTCTATGCTTCAATTGGTTACAGTATATTGCTTTGCATGATATGATCTCATTTTATATAGTCTTCTACAACCTTCCTTTGTCATTCAACCTGCTTGTTCACTTGTTAAACTTCATTTGGGATATTTCTTCCATGTTACTTAGCTAAACTATTCTTGACAACAGTGTACAGTGTTATTGCATAGTAGTGTTGGGCCCCTAAAATACAGCTAGAAGTGGTTTAGATTGGAATTTTATGTGTCAATTTAACATATAATTATAATATAGTGTGTAACTGTTAAACATATTTGTTTTATTTCAGGTTCTAATATAACTTATCCTCTCATGCTTTTTCCCTGCCCCTTCTCCCCAAATCATCAACAGTAGGAAAAGAAGAAGGAAACATGTCAGGACACAAATGGTAAGTAATTTGTTGCCTTTTTTGAATTGGGAGAGGCTAATGAAAGAGGAAAACACATAGTAGATGCTCAATAAATGTCTATTGAATAGAAAAATCAATAGTCACATTAGCCACAGTAACCTCTTAGTCCCTATTCCAATGTTGGGTATAGTCAAGTTCAACACGCTATTAAATGTGATATGGAAACTAAGTAACCAAAAATATCAGTTCTTACCTAATGAGTATTCTCTAAGAAATTTATATATAAATTTTCTCTTGAGAATCTAATGTTGGCTTTTCTTACCACCGTTTCTTCAAATGTAAAAAGTTAGTATATTTATTTTATTATCTTATTTGCAACTTCGAATATTAAGGTTATAAGGGAATTTTATGTAGGCAGACTATAAAATTGAATGAATAGGAACTCAGACTCATTAATTTATACTCGTGACTTTAACCTTCATGAACATTCAAGAGGCAATCACTGTTGGAATTATTGATGATGAATAAAATAGGCATGGTAATCATATGGCAATGTTAGCACCAATACTTATGTGCCTATAGCACATCTAAACAGCATGGGTAACATCTTATAAATTCCAGATCAGTTTCAAGCAGTGTTTCTGAACCCTTGGCCCACCAGGCAAGCAGATCTTTGTCTTGTTTTACCACCTTAAATTTGTATCATGAAAAATGTGGTGCATATTTTTTATTGATCAAATGAACAATTAATTACAACAGAGAATGTGCTTTCTAATCCCTCCTCTCTCAGTAGAGAAGCAATCAGCTCTAGCTTCTCTTTAATATAAAATGTCAAATTTTTGCATCTCTTAAAATGTAATGGGTTTTAAAGGGTAATTAATAAATGGCGAAGGGATTTAGTTTCCCTGAGTATCCTTATTTGACAGCTTTCTAAGTAAGAGCTGTCAGATTTTTTTTAATTACTCCATCTACCTCATTAAGACAAGGGGATGGTTCCATCCTGTGACCCTCCCGATGGCTGTCACACCGAGGCAGCGGGCTCTGGGCTCGGGGAAGTAGGTAGTCACTTGTATAAGAGAGACAGCAGAGCCCCAAGAAGTGGGCCTTCCCCAAAGGCTTTCTCCCACTCACTCGGCCACTTCTCTGCTTGCCACTGAATTACAAGGGCTGCAGAGACTATTGGAATGATCACTGGACTGGGATTCAGGGGCCTGGATTTTAATCCTGTGAGACTACAGACAAGATTCTTAACCTTTGAAAACTGAAGTTTTCTCATTTGTTAAATGACCGGGGGTGGAGCGAGGCATTTTCACTAGATCTCTAAAGTCCCTTTGGTTTTTTTTCAAAATGAAATTCTTTTTACTGTTAATCCATGACCTTTTGGGGTGGGGTGGGGGGACACAATACAAAGAAGTCTACCCAATTCCCCATTCTTGAAAATTCCATTCCCCTGAAATAACCATAGTTTTGGGGGTGGGGCTATATCCTTCCAGTCTATTAACATACACACTCTATAGAGAGATTATCTTTTACATAAATGTTATAGATATTTTTATCCTATTTCCTATTATGTAAGCTTATAAGAAAACTTCTAAATAGTGCAGAAACCATGAAAGTCCCTCCAACCCTACTTTTCTAAAGATAACCTTTGCTGAGAAAGTCATCTGAAATCCCTTATGTGTTTTAGGAATAAACCTGTGGATTGAAAATTGTAAATGTTATCTGGAAGGAGATTATAAGTCATCAGGTTTTGAGATACAGATATTTTGATATGTGCAGCTCATGTTTTAGGACCCAGGCCTGGCATATTTTGAGTGGCAATAGCATGGGTTAGAATATGATGCATGTCTGGATAGGAGTGACATCGAGGTCCTATGTGAGCCTCTGGAGCAGGAACTCTAGACAGGGGGCGGGTGTAGACAACATGGGAAGGGATACAGCACCAATGGCAAACTTCCTATCAATATTTGAGGTACTCTGGTCACTTTTACAGAATTCCATTTTTTTCTCAATTTTTTTTCTAATTTCTTTTTTATTTGATCTTCACTATATTTTCCCAGAAGAATGTAATGTATTTTAAGCATTTATATTTAATAAACCACAGTTTTAATATCAGAAATCTGTAATATTTTTTTAATGTTCTTAAATTTTATTTGACTTTGGTAAGAGATATACCCTCTTAATAATATTTTAAGTGTACAATGTAGTGTTGTTAACTCTGGGTGCAAAGTTGCATCTCTAGAATTTATTCATCTGACATAATTGAAACTTTATGACCATTGACTAGCAATTTCCCATTCCCCCCTCACCCCATCCAGCCCCTGGTAGCCACCATTCTACTCTCTGAGTTGGGTTTGACTATTTTAGGCACCTCTGTGACAGATGGTAAGCACGCTATTTTTCAGCGCCTTATCTCTGCTTTCCTGCCATCACTTCAGTGTTGGCCATTGTGCTGGAGTGGAGAGAACATTGGTGTCCGGCTTTATCTCTGACTCACGATCGACTTGAGCCAGTCACCCTGCCTGGCTTGGCCTCACTTTCTACCAGGGGTGTGTCCTGCCTGCCGATAACTACACTCAGTAGTGGAGGTTCAGTTTCTAAAATTTCCTGCAAAAGTTATTTCATTTCTTCACTAACTTTTAAGCTTTTGGAGTCAGAGTTGATTGACATTTTTGGTGTAATAATCATCAAGGAAAGTATTTATGTGTTTATGAATGTTGTCAGTGTATAAGTTAATGTTTAGGTGAGTTCATTCACACTAAACTATCTCAGTCGTTATGAACGTCATGAGTAAAAGAGCTCTTTGAATGTTTTTAGCAGTTACCCCTGGGACTTGCAGGACCGGTATGCTCAGGACAAGTCCGTGGTAAATAAGATGCAGCAGAAGTACTGGGAAACGAAACAGGCCTTTATTAAAGCCACGGGGAAGAAGGAGGATGAACATGTTGTGGCCTCGGACGCAGACCTGGATGCCAAGCTGGAGGTGAGCGCTGTTTCTCTCTGCCCCGGCACAGCCCTCCTGCTTCCGTCAGGGCCCTAGAGTGACTCACTGGGCAAGCATCGGTGTGCTTATATTTGAAAATCTATTGCAAACAACTCGTTCATGAGGAAAATCTGGGATCAATCCAATCCCAGCCTATTTAAACAAACAAACACCTACAAATTCTCATGTAACTATCCATATGCCTCTGTTGATTTATAGGGTTTTTTTTACACTTCGTTGGAATGCATGGAATGTGGTAAATTCTCAGTAAATGTTTGTTGAAAAACATTAATGCAATTAAAGAACCACTGCTAGTGATATCAACCCTAGGGGTCTGGCAAATATTTACATTTTAAAATGTATTTTATTGATTTTTTTATAGAGAGGAAGGGAGAGGGATAGAGTGTTAGAAACATTGATGAGTCAAACCTGGGACCCTTCAGTCCGCAGGCCGATGCTCTATCCACTGAGCCAAACCGGTTAGGGCTAATATTTACATTTTGAAAAAGAAAAAAGGGTCCTGGCCAGTGTGGCTTAGTTGGTTGGAGCATCGTCCTGTGCACTGAAATGTTGAGGGTTCGATCCCTAGTCGGTGCATATGGGAGGCAACCAATCAATGTTTCTCCCGCTCCCTCTTCTCTCTCTCTCTCTCTCTCTCTCTCTTCCTTCCTCTTTCTCTAAAATAATTTTTTTTTAAAAAAAAAGGATGAATAACTGGTTCTGTAAAGTAGAGTCTAGTAGGCTTGGTGTCCTACCCTGGAAAATTCTAGAGTGAATTCACAAAGCAGATATTTAGTTAGACTAGTTAATAATACAGTACACTGACTTCATATCTGGTTGATCCTGGAATACCAATATAACTGGTAGAAGACACACTAACTCCCTGTCTTCTTAGACCTTCTGCCAGTGGTTTAGATTAAAATTTTAAAAGTTTACTTCCGTGAATGATAGGCCACTGAGAGGAAAAATACGTTGTATGACCTGAAAGACTTCAAAGTGATCTCCACATTTAATATGTAAGGTAAGTTAATGAGCTCCACATTTAATGAGACTAACACAGAAAGCTCAAGATTTCAGAAAGCTTTCTGAGAAGGGTGGCCAAGATGGTGGAAGTCGTGGTTGTATTAGAACAGAGAGAGGTTTAAGGGGAGATAGGTTAGTTGTCAACTACATAGGAAGGTCTGTCATGTGGAAGAGGGATAATTCATTCTATGCATCTAACGGTAGAACCAGACCCAGGCCACTATGCATAATACTCATCTCTCATGAAATTGTCTCAAGTTTGCCTATTCTTCCTCCAGTAGGAGGTCAGATTCCATGTCTGCCTTAGTCACCACTGCACCCTCAGCCAGTCACACAGTACACATTCAGGAACCATTGGCGGAATAAGTGTACATGTTAATGCAATTAATATTAGTTCCCAACCCTCCCTCTGTCATTGGAATTGTTCAAAATAGAAGCTGGGTTTGACAGGGATGTTCTAATGGAGATTGCGCCAATGGATAAAAGTACCACCAGGTACTATTCTGATTTTAGTATTTTGAATACAGGTGAAATGATTATAAGTTGCTAATGCTTTTCACATTGTATAGCTTTATGTTTCTCTACTTAACACCCTAGTAAATACAAGCCTCATTCAAAAAGGATTTTACTGTGTTAATTCTTCGTACATTAAACACAGCACAACAATTTTATATTTATATTTAGACTCTTGCAGGGGCATTTTTACACAACCAACTATACTTATAAAAATAGCTGCTGTCCTATGGTTAGAGTGTCCAAAGCACTTAGCTGTGACTAATAATTTGACACATGATAGAGGTTTCTGTTGCAGAGATGTTAATACTGGCGTTGATATTTATAGAGAGACTGGATTCCATCAACCATCAATAAAACATATGAAAACAGTGTGCAAACCATGTTGATGTGGTCCTACACTGTTATCCATATAGGGCAAGCCTAAAAACCAGAAAGCTGTGTGCCAAGCTAAAATCATGGTCAGATTGCATTTCAATCTGTTGGGAAGTTAATGTAGAAATGTTGCACTAAGTTCCAATATTTGTCAAAATTGCTTGTTAATAAAATCATCTTCTCAAAAATAGCTCTAAGTACAAGAACAAGCAACACTAACCTGACGGAAGTCTTTCAGTGGGGACACTGCAGAGGAGACCGACCAGATGGTGGAAATGTTTCTCCTCTTCGTTGGGTGTGGTTACTAGAGTGTGTACAGTTGTCAGACTCACAGAACTAACCCTGCAGAGGCGTGCATTTTACCGCATTTAATTTATACTGCAGTTTTTAAAACGTGAACAGTGACAACAGATCAGATCCTGAACATACTTTTGGAATTTCCTCGTTCCCATATTTGAGAGTTGGTATGTGTTGCTGGTTGGTGACCCAGAATACTGATATTAAGCATTTGTTAAGGCACAGAATTCAGACTGCTGATTTTCTATTTTGTTTGAGCGTAAAGGGTTGTTGTTGTTTTTCTTTTCTACACAGGTAGAGGATGCCTTATAATGAAATGAGATTTAGTAAAACTTATACTCTTTGTGTCGAAGTTTTATCATAGTAAGACATAAGTACATATGTATGCCTTCATTTTGATTAATGTGGTTGTATATATTATGAAGCAGATCATCAGTTTTGACTAAAACAGGGCAGGGCTTTTCTAATACCAGGACATAATTGCTGCATCCCCAGGGCAGTAAGCTCAGAGGGAGAGCGGGAAAGCCTGCCTGTTGTCTGCCAGGTGTTCTCATTGAGCCCAGCCCTGGCCTCTGGGTTGGTGGAGAAAGTGTGAAGTATCTCTTCTATCTTCTCCTGAGCTGTCTCCGTTTCTGAAGCAAAGACCAGGTCCACCATGAGTTAAAAGTACAGCCCACCTGCTTTTCCCTTCACTTCCTCTGTGATGGCTATAGCATGGCATTCCGTCTCTTCTCCGTGTGTTTTATGAAATCATTGGGACAATAAGGAGTGATGGGGCTGCTAGGTAAACTCCATGTTACCAGAGGTCTTCTCAACAGACACAACACTCAGCTGATTGATTTCTCTTTGCTTTTTATGGAGTTGTTTGAGCATGCCACAGAGGACATTAGGATCACCGACTAAGTTACTCTCATGTTTTAAATACGATGTTTATTTGACAGATTCTCCATTTTTAAAAAAGACCGCAAGTGGTAAAAGAAATAAATTGGATTATGAATGAAAATTGGGTCTCTGGTTTACCAAGTCATCTAATTGGGCCCTTCACTTAGGATTTCTGTTTTTCAGCTATTATTTCAATTGTCTGGAGGAAATCGTTTTGCAGATCTTAATTTAGATTGCGGAGATGATGAATCCCAATAAATACAGACAATAGGAGCGTACTAGAAGGCTTTGATTACAGTTTCTGTATAGTCCGCCACATGCCACCAAGCACACTTGGTCACATGATCTTGTTTTTAGTGGGCAAATCGAACAGTAAGTTGTCTTGAGTGTGATTATTTTTTATTTCACTGCTCTCTGTTTTATTTCACATTTTGTTTGTATTTTTATTACAGCTGTTTCACTCAATTCAGAGAACCTGTTTGGACTTGTCTAAAGCAATTGTACTCTATCAAAAGAGAATATGTTGTAAGTATACCATAAGTACGAATATTGATCTATTAATAAAAAATAGGATATTTTGCCTTACTGTATCACTGCATGTGCTTAGGAAGTAAGACAAAGAAACTGCTGACTAGGAGTGTTTGCCTTTGCTCTCTAAGTGGTGGGGAGGAGACCTTTAATAATTTTATTAGAAATCCTTTACATAGGCTGTTTACCTTTCAATGCAAGTAACGTAATAGGAGAATTTTATATTGGGTCTCCCATAATTAAATATATGCCATTTCTTTTTCTAACCATAAAAAAGTTTTGTTAGTGCTTATATCTTGCCATTTTTAAAATTTGTTTTTTTTTAAATTGGCTTGGCTCTCTTATTTCTAATCTTGTTGGTTTTGAAATGACCAAATGGAGAGAGAAGGCACACACAGTTAATGCATTGACAGTGCTTTATTGACAGTGCTTCCTGGTCAACATTTTTTTATTGGTTGTTGGGTTACTAGGGAACAAGACTTTCCTATGGCCATCCCGTCCTAAAATCATTACCAACAGTGTTATCTCTGAAATGCTGAATATCAAGTTGTAGATTAGTATGTTTTTATATTTCCATTTGTAGGTGATTTAGTCGTACAATTTCTATACGAGACTAACTGGGAAGTTTTTCTGTTTTTAACTGCTGTCAAACACCTTTCCAGTAGTCACTAATTAACAATTGGTCGTTTTCCTTTATTAGTAACCTTCTATTAAGACAGTTTGGGGATAAGTACAAAGTCCTAGGACTCAAAGGCAGAATTCTGTAAATTATCTATGCTACTGCTTACTAAGTTGGAGCGAAGATTTCTCCGGGGCTGTGACTCCATAGTCTTGAGCAGGAAAACAAGGCACAGGACACACACCTCCACCACGTCCCACATTCCGTCGGTCTCAGTGACAGGTCCATTGGCCACCTGAACACCCTTCAGGACTCAGTGGTTCTCAACCTTCCTAATGCCACGACCCTTTAATACAGTTCCTCATGTTGTGGTGACCCCCAATTTCATTGTTACAAATTGAACATAATTAAAGCATAGTGGTTAATCACAAAACAATATGTAATTATATATGTGTTTTCCAATGGTCTTAGGCGACCCCTGTCACCACCAAAGGGGTCGAGACCCACAGGTTGAGAACCGCTGCTTCAGGTTCTCCTTCTTCTCGCCATCTTCACTGCCTCTGTCTCAGGTCAGCCCACACCATCACTCTCTCGATTTGCTGCATCAGCTTCCTACCTGGTTTCCCTGCCTCCATTCGTGCCTCCTCCAGCCCACTGTCTCCACTGCAATCACAGAGCAATAAGTCTGCTCCCAGAGCCCTCAGTGGTCAAAGCTGGGACAATCTGAGCAACAAAATAAATGGACTGTGTTGGATTATAACCTGTAAAGTGAAATAAAGATCCATAAAATCTATATGGAAATAAACAAACAAGGAGGAGTGACAGCTCCTCCATATGAAATAACTCCAATTAATAAATATGGAAAGAACGAGGGAGCCACAGAATCCTCAGTAGGCAAACACCACAGTAAGAATCAGGGCGGTTAGGCTGCACTGAAAGATGTTATAATTCATGAATGGAAGTTTGAGGAGAAACTGGAGATTTGCATAGTCTCGTGTATTTCCCTTCCCCCTACCCCCCAAGATTTTTAGTAATTACAAAAGGGAAAAAATAATAATTTTACAGTAGAGAAACCCAGTCAACAGCATCCACAAAAGGGATCCAGGTGAACATAACCAGTGAGATGTGTGGTAATATCATACCATGCATTCCACCTGTGTGGTTTCTTTCCCCCAAATCCATAACCCCATTCTCATCCTGAGAAATCAGACAAACCCACATTGAGGTAAATCCTATAGAATACCTGACAAGGTCTCTTAAAGGGCATCAAATTTGTGAAAGAAGAGAAAGACCGAGAACTATCCCAGATGGAAGGAGGCTGGGGAGACCACAGCTCAATGTTGTGTGGGGTCCTGGATCAGGTCCCGGAACAGAAACGTGACATTAATGGGAAAACTAGTAAAATTCCAATAAGGTTGTGGTTTGGTCACTAGTATTGTACCAGTGTCCATTTCTACTTGTGATCATTGAGCCATGGTGTCATGTAAGATGCTAACATTAGGGGATGCTGACGAAGGGTATAGAGGAACTCTGTATTCCACTGACAGTTTTGCTATGAGCCTAAAATTATAACTAAAACTTTTACAAAAATGTACACTGGAACACATTGCTTCTCCGCAGAAAAGCCTCCAGTAGTGCTTACAATAAGATCCAAACTTCCATACCCTGGCTTATAAATTCCGACGTGATCGGCCCCACGCGTCCCTCCAGCTACCTTTGTCCTTACCCCCAGGTGACCTGAGGCCTTTTGCAGTTACTGTTTCCTCTATGGGAAAGGTCCCTGCCCTAATTCTCTCGAGTGGCCCCTTCTTGTCATTCAGAGGACAACTTCATGGTCACCTGCTCAGAGATACCTTCTTACCACCACAAAGCAGCCACAAATCTCTCACTCTCTCTCTGGCACTGAGTTTGTGATTCCGTATTTTTTTATTTTCTATCTCCTGCTGCTTGAACGTATGCTTCCTCTGAGCAGGTACCTCGTGTGCCTTGTTCATTTCTCTAAGACCATCCATAAATTAATTCCCTCTGTGCTGCGTGAATTCATGCTGCCAAGCTAATTGCTTTTATAGTTCTTTAGTTGCCTTTTTAGGGTACATCTGAAAATCTAATTAGCAATTAAATATAAATAGGTTTTTATTTGTCTCTGAATTTTTAAACCCTAGGAAAATGAGAACTTATACACTTTTGAGTTATTTCTTGCCTTAGAAGAAGTGTAAATGTCTATAAATTAACTGAAGTATTTTTTAAAATTAGCATTAAGGAATGAACATCTCTTCTCAGAAAATGATGGCCATCACTAAGTAATCAACCTGGAGCCTGATGCGGCTCAAACTCTTTCCACCGCCCTCTGAGCAACACTGCCAATTAGAGTCTAGCTCTCAAATTGAAAACTGTCTGCCGCCCCAAGGTCAAGCCTCAAGTGCACCAAGTAACAAAAAATGATTTTTCAAATGCTTTTACCTACTTAGGCTTATTTAGGAAAGAGTACATTTCTCCAACCATGTAATCATCCAGGTTCCATGAATTGGTTTCTTCCTAGCCTTAAGCTAAGTGTGTTCATTTGTATGTGACTTGAGGCTTCAAGGTAAAGGTGACAGTAGCCTCATGCAATTATGAACACGAATGTGAAATTCCTCCCCACAGGGAAAGATTCATTGTGGAACTGAGTGAGTCTCACATTAGTAAGTGAAGAGAAGAAGGAATAAAAGGTATTTTAAAAAAATAACAAAACTTCGCCCAGCCAGTGTGGCTCAGTAGTTGAGCATCGATCCAGGAACCAAGAGGTCGAGGTTCAAGTCCCAGTTAGGGCACATGCCGGGGTTGTGGGCTCGATCCCCAGTGGAAGGCATAGAAGAGGCAGCCTGTTGATGATGTTTCTCTCTCATCGATGTTTCTATCTCTCTATCCCTCTCCCTTCCTCTTTCTCTAAAAATCAATAAAGGAAAACACATTAAAAAAAAAACCCTTCTTATAATTATAGGAATTTTTTAAAGCTACATGAACCATGGCATAAATCATTGATGGCGAACCTTTTGAGCTCGGCATGTCAGCATTTTGAAAAACCCTAACTTAACTCTGGTGCCATGTCACATACAGAAATTTTTTGATATTTGCAACTATAGTAAAACAAAGACTTATATTTTTGTTATTTATTTTATATATTTAAATGCCGTTTAACAAAGAAAAATCAACCAAAAAAAAATGAGTTCGCGTGTCACCCCTGACACGCGTGTCATAGGTTCGCCATCAACTGGCATAAATATCAGATAAGCATTTAAAGTGAAACAAAGTGTACAGGGATAACAAGGGGGAAATAATAGTTAATCCAGTTTCCCCAATTAAAGCATTTTCCTGGGAAAGCCATAGTTTTCATGAGGTCCTGTCCTGAGAAATCTTAGATTCTCATGGGAAATAGACACCTACAAACACTCTGATACTCGATGCTGAGGAGACATTGCTGACATAGAGAAATAGGGATCAACCACTTCACGGAGGATGTAGCCGTTGAGCTGGACTTTGACCATGAACTTGATTTTGAGAGGCAGAAGAGGAAGGAGGTAGTCATTCATCTCTCAGGAAGAATGGATTCTAAAAGCCTCTTCCTCCTCCGGAATGTCTCCAGCAAACCACAGTCACAAATTAATAAGGGAGAATAGAGCATTTGACCTTCACCTTTGGATTTGTGGTTCTGGGCTAACATTGTGTAGCCATTCTTGGAGAGGTTGTGTCAGACACAGGGCATTCTCAAAGAAATCGGGATAGTTCATGAAAACGGACCGGAATCCGGGTAGTATTTAAAAAGTAGTTTTAGAGACACATGATGTGTAAAAGCATCAATCCAGAAATGTGAAATAAGAGTGGCCATGTTCAGAGGATGTCCATAGCAAATGCTGTGTTTAGGCACAATGCTCTCCAGGGAGCTCAGTGTCACTCCTTGCTCAGCTGGTGGTGAGTGTGTATTCGGGACCAGTGGCTGCATAAGGGCTCACTGGTCACTGGTTGGGTGCACTGTGTTTAATTCAACCATCCCCACTATAGGGAAAAAGAGTGTTCATGATGCTGTGATTATCTTTGTATATACATCTTTGTGCTCATTTTACCACTTCCTTAGGATGTACTCCTAACAGAAGTGCAATGTCAAAAGAGACATTTATATTTGCTGCCAAATCAATCTATAGAAAAGCTTGTGCCAGTCACTAGCTCACCCAATAGTGTCATCTGAGGTTACCTTTAAATATAAGGACCAATATAAATATTGAATCATTATGTTGTATATCTGAAACGAATCTAATGTATGTCAATTATACATCAACTGAAAAAAATAAGACCAAGATTAGGCATAACTGGGTCAGATTTTGATTCTAGCTCTGCATTTAAAAATTCACCAAGTCATCAACCTACCCACCCTCGCTCCTCATCCCCACCACCAACCAAAAACCTGGGTCACAGATAAAGTATTTGAATTGCTAACTCAGAAAGCAGAGATCAAAGAGTCAGCAGGAGAGAAAAGCAGAAGGAAACTGACCCTCCATTGTAGGCAGCCACCGAAGATTCCCACAGTCATACTCGACAAACTTAACTTTTTCATTTCAGCTCCCAACAGCACATTATCGGCTCGCTTTTCAGTACAGAGGTCATTTTCTGGTTCCGATTACAGGGCACCAAATGCACTGACAGATGTACTCAAGTGAATTTGATCCCTCGTTTTTGTAAATGGAAGAACAGCACAAAAGTTAAATGGAGGGGGTGGGGAGCTTACCTTGTAACCTGTCACTTGGATTTCATTTCATCTCATCTTGGACGCTAGCAAAGAGAGGACCTTGGGGTTTGTCTCTGTCCTTCACTCTGTAATAAAAATGCTCATTGTTCATGGCGCCTTTTGGTCTTTTCTTCACCAGTCTTGTCTCAAGAAGAAAACGAACTGGGAAAATTTCTCCGATCCCAGGGCTTCCAAGATAAAACCAGAGCAGGAAAAATGATGCAAGCGACAGGAAAGGCCCTCTGCTTTTCTTCCCAGCAAAGGTGTGTGGCCTTCCTTGGGGCTCTATTGGGGGATCTGCTGAGAATGTGGGACCCACTTACAAAGGGGACTCTCCCAATGTTCTTTAGAAGGCTCCTGCCTGAGACTGACAGGCTATTCTGTTCTCAGTGGTTAGTCTGTATTTATTCTCTGATGAAGATAACAGATATGATTTTTCTACTCCCTATTAATCGTTTTTTAAAATTCTTTTTCATATCTCTTCTGGGCTTTAGGGGGCATTTTATACGTCAATCACTGAGTGCTGTCCTAGGCTCGTATTTGACCTTGAGCACTGCTCCTAGCACTCAGTCTGGTCCCCTTCCAGCAGCTGATCAAAGCAGGAGCCTAATGAGACCAGGTGGAAGGGTTCCTTCTCTGCTCTCCGTGGACCAATTAACTCAGATCAGTATTGTTCAAGGCGCCCTGAACCATTCTGCTCAGACCCTGGCCAGCACTATCAGCAGTTCCACCTGGGCGGGTGTTGGAAATGCAGAATCTAGGCCCCATCGCAGAACTGCTGAGTCCAGATCTGCATTTCAATGAGATCCCCGGTTGACTTCCAGGCGCCTTCAGGTTTGAGAAGCTCTGGTGCAGAGGAAATGGTGCTAGGTCAGTGACTTCTTTTTTTAGCACATCCACGACTCCTTTTTAGGGTCCGTGTGGAACAAGCAGGAATCCCTGCATACAGTTGCACGTTGTGTCTGAGAAATTGACATTCCTCTCCTCCTCCTTCCCTAGTAACTGACAAGCCTCCAAAAATGTCACTCACTCCTATTAGGCATGATTATGCCTCAATAAGGCTTAGAGGTAGTTTCCAAAAATATTCAGGCTACAAAAATGTCACTTACTCAGACTGTCCAACATTTTCTCCTGTTAATTTCTTCTTACTGCTTTCTCTCCCTGTGGGCCAGGAGCAGGCCTGTTAACACAAGTGTTCCTATGGAAACCAAGGAAGGTAGGGTAGGAAAGAGACAACCAGGTCAGGTTTTCAGTGGTCCCGCTCCTGGGCATTTTGGTTCTTCCTAATGACATTTGGACGCCGACCTTATGGGCAGTGCCAACTTTCCTAATGATAACCATTTCTTATAATTCTCTACCCCGGTTTTCCAAGTAAAGTGTTTCCTTATCATCTTACATTGCACCTTTTAATCTTATTATAACTGTTTTTCCTTATAAAAATAATACTTATTCATTATAGAAAAATTTTAAAACAGAGAAAAACCAAAAGGACAGAATTAAAAAACAAGTCAAATTTTAAGAGACGACCCACTTTGAACCTCTTGATACTTTCTATCATATACTTACCCCAGCATGACAAGGATGCTTGATTCTTGAAAAATCTTTCATAAATTCTTATATGTTAATCATATAATTATTACTAATTTCAGTGGGAAGATTCTTATATAGACCTGCATACCAAAGTGAATATCCATTGATGAGAAACAAAACAAAAATGAATCCCTGGACACATTACTACAAACGCTACCATAGCTACATAGTTATTTTATATGGCTATCCAGTGATACCCTTTCATTCGTGTATACCGCATTATCTCACACAGCACACATTTTGTACGTTAAGTTTATGTAATCAAACCTTTGAATACAGATAAAAACAAGTAAAAGAAATCAACAAAACAATACAAATGATACGCGAAAACATCACTACTATAAACTAGCAATCTGCCTGTATCCATAATTTAATGCAGTTTGACAACTTTGCATTTTGGAAGGTGGTCTGCAGGGGGCTCTGGTTTCACGGCACTCAGCTGTTCACCAGGCACAGGGCATTCAACCGGCCCTCCTGAACATGGAGAAGTCGGAGGATTACACGAGACTCTCATGAAGTTGAAGTCTCAGCTTGAATGGACATCATTTGGGATGGGCCCGAATTTGTTTTCATTATAAACAGCATCATACCATACAATTTTCGTATAGTATTGCATACTGATTATTTAGTAAATTGATTTTTCTGATCAAATAACACCACCTTTTTTTGGTCCATATATACATTTAAAAAAACATCCTTAGCATAGTTTTCCATTGTCTAGGCGTGCCATATCCATTTCACCTGAGCCCTTCTGTGCAGTATTTGGGCAGGGTCATTTCCACCTTTACCTACTCAAGGATAAATGCGTTTGGAGTTGATCTTTGGGCACTTTGTTAATTGTTCCGGCTATGAATGAAAACGTGGGCCAGCCTTTCACTGAAGCTTGATGGTCCCGGTTATTGAGTTTTCCCTGGGTCTGGACTCAGTCCCTGGTACCACAAGTGAGGTTTTCACCTTTCTGATTTTATAGGAAGTAAGCTACAGGGGAATGAGATGTTTTCATATGCCTTTTCCTCTTCTTCAGGATCTTAATCTCTATCATCATGTCATCACATCTTCAAAAGTTTGAGTCCAACTTGCCAACAGCCCAAGAAATCGAGAATATTTTATTTCAAGACTCTTTTTCAACCAGTTTAGGAAAAGTGGCAAAATCCAATGAAAGAGATAAAAAAAAAGAGCCCAGGAATAAATGGGATCCTTAGGGGGCCAGCTGAGGACTATTTCTTCCTTTTAAAAAAATATATTTTTATTGATTTCAGAGAGGAAGGGAGAGGGAGAGAGAGAGAGAAACATCAATGATGAAAGAGAGTCATTGATCGGCTGCCTCCTGACACCTCCAGCTGGGGATGGAGCCCACAACCCGGGCATGTGCTCTTGACTGGAATTGAACCCAGGGCCCTTCAGTCCGCAGGCTGATGCTATCTCCACTGAGCCAAACCAGCTAGGGCAACTCTTTCTCGCTTTCAGTAGAGGGCTTCCATTTTATAAACATTCACATCAGCATTTGTTTTACTGACTTACTTGGTAGTCATTGCTACAACTGCTCATTCAATTTGATGAATGGTGAGTATTAAATTTAACCCAGTGCTGATAAAGCACAGGCTTACTTTATGGCACAACAATATGTCTTTGAAAACAACTCGCAACACCTAGGTAGGATGATGTGAGCAAGCTGTTTTTTAAAAAGTGCTGAATATTTAAAAGCAGTGCCTCATAGGCAAAAGGAGAACTAAAGGAAATAGTGAAAGGGATTTTTTTCTTAAACAGTTTATTGCTGTATCCATAATCGTGTAGTGCTATACACATGTAGGGCACTGAAGACATCGATGGAACAGCCAAGCGCTGACTTCAGCTCAGACACCATTGTTCCCTCCACCTAGGCAAGTTTACATTTAAATTTAAATATTCATCTTGTTTTTATTTTTTGAACCTTCACCCTGCAACTTCATGCAGATGACTTTTTTAAAGAGTGTGGTTCTTCTGACATTACTGGTTGGGGCAGTATTTTTCCCCTGCAAATAAATATTTTATCCAAAGTTTAATATGCATCAAGCATTTTTTTTTTGCTAAATAAGTGATGGTATGTTATAGCCAATATTATAATTATTTTACACCCACTTCCTTGTATAATATACATTCATTTCTAGTGTAGTATCCGTAAGTTTTGTTTTTTTCATAAGAATCAAATCACAGAACCTACCCAAAGGGCCTGACACAGTAAACCCTCAGTACATGCACTTCTCTCCCTTCCTAGACCAATTGAAAATGCTTGTCTGTGCTTCCTTCTTGGCTATTGGAACAAGCAGCAGATGCCAGGCCTTTGGAGAGTAACCCAGAATGGCCTGGCCATGGAGACCTAATCACACACAGGTCCATCCCTCCTCAAAGGGCCAAGCTTCAGAGCAGCAGCAGGCAGGGAGGGACTAAGAGTATACATGGGAAATGGTTATTCCTTGACCTTTCTCCATTAACACAGGATTGGTGCCAGCTTCCAAGTGTTCTTTGCCCAAGCACGAGGCCACCCCCAACAATAGGGATGGAAATACTTAGTTTTTAAAATAGAACAGTTAAGTAACAGTCATCTAAGAGATCAGTACATGGCTAATCATCTCTGGTGGACTCATCAGTTCACCTACATTTCAGTTATAATTCAAACATTTCTGCAGCGTCGTCTATGTTCCAGGCATTGTGCTAGGCTCATGTATTTAAGATTGGTAAGTTGCCAAGGATTCAGATCTCTAGCCCACTTAGTTTCAAGATTGTGGCTTTATCCTCGGTCTAGGTTGGCCTTACGAAATCCTTTGTGTCGATTTCACCAAGAAGTGGAGACTTTTCGGCATCGGGCCATCTCGGACACGTGGCTGACGGTGAACCGCATGGAGCAGTGCCGGACTGAGTACAGGGGGGCATTATTATGGATGAAGGACGTGTCACAGGAGCTTGATCCAGACCTCTACAAGCAAATGGAGAAGTTCAGGAAGGTAGGAGATTTTATGAGGGTTACCAAAAGGGGTACCTGCTGGAAGGTAATGAGGTGTGATTTGAATCCCTCCAGTGAAGAAGACAGAACTCAAAAGCACCAAGGATGCAATTAATCATCGCTGGTGTCTTTTTATGTGACAGAATACCAATTAATGTGATATGTAATTCTCTAAGGATACAAGTGAAGAGACAGCTGGAAACTGCGGGGACTTAGTTACTGGTTCTAATTGAAGTCAGATTTTCATATAATGTGCACTTTTGGTAAGGCTGTCATTTCTAAATGCCTTTTCATGCATAACTAAAAAAATCATGACTGGATCAAATGAAACTGGAAGGTGAGAACAGACTATTGTGGAAACCCTTTTTAATTACTAATGCATATTAAAATTAATAGAATGATAATGCTCCTTTGTTTTGTGAATTGGCTCAGAAGCAGTAGGGTTTCGTTGTAGGATTAAAAAATACAGCATTGACTACATCTGTGATCTCTTCAGAAATTTGAGGGAAATATATAGCAGAGGAGGTGGGTTTGCTCCTAAATTTCCCTGAAATAACCATGAGCAGCAGAGAACAGTGTTCGCTTGTGTGTTTTTTAATTATCTTGTCAGTATAACTGCTTTGGAGATTCATTCAAACAAGGATACATCCACCACCAGGTGGCAGTCATGCACTGAGTATTTATGAAAATGCAGCCTTGGGGGTTTTTTGTTGTTGTTGCGTACATAGTCTTGGGTTCTTTGTTTGGTGGATTTAGATATATTTCTGGGTATGAAAGAAAAAAATAAAGCAAATGTTAGGTTTGACATAATATTGTATTGACTGTCCTATTACTCATTTCAGATGAGTCAGTAATATTGCTTAACAATCCCTAGGTTTCTCTTTAAGCACATCATTGCAGAGCTGTGAATGGGGAGCCCCACTGGTAGGAAGGAGTTTAGATGTGGGCTGTGTTGGATGGGGGATGCGTGTGGGGGTGCAGGGGAGGAGGGACCTTCTGTGGCTTAAGAATAAGGTCACCAATTCTTGACCTAGGTGTTAGATTCATACAAATTCTTTTAAAAGTTAAATCTAGTTCTGGTTTGTACTGTAGAATCCCTCTCTGCGAAGGAAATCAGAGTCCATTTTATGTCTGATCAGAGATGACCTTAATGTGCTAGCAGCATCTAAGTTCTTGTAAGGCAGACTCTGAGCTCATGGACAATCAGAACTGAAAAGTCCTTTAAAAATGAGTTAGTGAAACTCACTCATTCTATAACGGAGGATACCCAAGGCCCCAAAATAGTAAATAAAACTTGTCAAGAGTTGATAGCTACTCGATGTTGGCAAGCCCAGGCCACCTTTGAGATTTCCTGGCTTTCTTATCGGGCACGTAATTTAGTTTGTCTTTGACACTTTATTTTGGGGTTGAAGGAGGATGGGAGATGGAACGGAAAGGTTAAAAAAAGAAAAAGGGGGGGGGAACGTTAACATTATCTACATGGTGTGGTGCCAGTCGCTTTATATCTACTATCCTTTAAATTTCATAATAATCAAAACACAGATTTCATTTTATGGGTGAAGAAAATGGAACCTATTTTAAGTGACTAGCCCAGGGTCAGACAGGGAAATGAAAGTCAGAATCCTAGAAAATCACGCATAATTTTTTCCCTAAGAGGAAAAAAAAAAGGGAAGTTGAAGAACATACATAAGATTTAAAAGGGCGTTTTCCTAGTTATTCCGCTCCTGTGATTTATTCACTCAACGAACATTTATTGAGCACCTTCTATGTGCCAGATAATAAAAGTAAACGTATGATTATTCTGGAAGGCCGGAGAAGTTCATGTGGAATTGTGTTTATTTGGTTTTGTTTTGGAGGGTGGTTACTAGCTGTGTAGGGATGAAATAAAAACCAAGCCCTTCGTCATTTGGTTTGAATGTTGAAATATTACCCACTGTTTAGTGTGATCAGTCTGTTGATTTTGGAAAATCTGGTTGAAAAAAATTCTTTGCCATAAAGAAGGAGCTGAAGTGATGCCTTACCCCAGTCCCATGTGTCCTGGATTTAATTTAATAACAGAACATGGTGTACTTAGAATTTGGGGGGTGGGAAATTTTAAGAAGTCAGATGTGAATATATATTTGACGAAGCGAGGCTTTCCATGGGGACAGGGACTGGACTGCTTCTCTTTACTACCATCACCCGCGGCCAGTCCAGCACCAGTCCGTACCCGTAGCAATGCCAGATTCCAACCATTGCGTTTGAAGTGCCAGAAGCATGTTTTCTCAAAGCTCCCCAGAATTCCCAACACAGGCAACTGACCTTAGATGTTTTGGAAATGGACGTGTGTGGTTTTGCAGGTAAGAAGTGGCATTATTCATGTGTGGGTTGCTGCCCTCTTTGGAATGAATTTAAACTGTGGAATTGGCTCTTCTCTTGGAGTTCATAACATGAAATTTCACTTTGAGCAAGCTTTTGTGTTCTGTCCCAGTTAGGATTTCATTCTAAACAGCTCTCCACTGATCTCTTGGAAAGTGTTAGTTCTCAGTCCTCAGGGTGAGAGGCCAGGCTGCAGGTGGCTCCTTAGGTCCGCTGTGGGGGGAGGGGGGGGGAATGTCAGTCTCCCAGCGTCTCCTCCTGCCACCATCACGTTTCAACTGAGGACTCTCCAACCAAAGTTGTATTTTACTATAAATTCTGTTCTTTGAGTTCACACTTTCCAAGGAGATAGAATTCTAATCCATACCTCACAAATGGGATCCCCCGACTGTAGTCTTTAGTATACATTCACTCATTTATTCATTCATCCAACCAATGATACTGAAGCCCCGCTGCATGCTGGGCCATGTGTGGGATATAGTAGTGAATGCACAGACGTGCTCACTGCCTTGCTGTCACATGTAGTCACTTGGGGTAGAGCAAGAGCTAGCACATTCTCCACCCACGAGGGGTACCTGCAGCAAGGGGCATCTGACCAAGATGCGAAGGATGAGTTCGAAGGAGCAAGGTGGAAGGAGAAGGGACAGCAGAGCAGAGTTCCAGGCTGAGGAAGCAACTTAGATAAATACTTTTAGGTGAAAGCACTTCTAGAGACCAGAGTACAGAAGGTGGGTGTGGGAATGGTGGTGCCCAGACCAGGGGCCACTGAGGTCAGCAGAGCTGAACCAGGAAGGACATCTCCCAGAGGGCTCAGAGGGAGTGGAAGGGTTGAGGAGGGGAGGGGCATGATTAAATCAGTATTCTCCATAGCTCAGATTTTTTTTAAATTGATCTTAGAAAGAGGAAGGGAGGGAGGGAGGGAGAGAGAGAGAGAGAGAGAGAGAGAGAGAGAGAGAGAGAAACCTTGATGTGAGAGAGAAACATCAATTGGCTGTCTTCCAAATGGGCCTGGACCAGGGATCAAACCCACAACCTGGGTATGTGCCCTGACTTGGAATGGAACCCGCCACCCTTTGGGGTATGGGGACAACACTTCAACCTACTGAGCCCCACTGGCCAGGGCCAGCTCACTCAGAGTTTAAAGTGGAGGATTGGAAGGACCAAGCGTTGAGCCTGGGAGTGCTGCTAGGAGGCTTTTGTATGAACCATGGGGTGCCTATGGAGTGAAGAGGGCAGTAGCCCAAGGAATACACTGCTCTGACCTTTCCCAGACTCCGCCACAGCATCACTTTAATTACAAAGCTCTTTATTCTTTTTAGATATGAGCAACATAAGTGTAAATAAACAAATAGCAAGATCCAGTGTGCTTTCACCTCCAACCAAATGCTAAGAAACGTTTTCAAGAACACACAGCAAGCGTGGCCGGAATGATGAATGAAAAACTTAAAAGCAAATGAAGTAAATCATCTGTTTCCCTCGTGGCACCCTGTGAAGCTCATGGGCCAGATGACAGAGCTCTGGGCAGCAGCATTAGTAAGCATTTATTAAGGGCCTGTATTTGGGGATGGAAATACAAAGAGGTGGGAAAGCTTGATCCCAACCCTCAAGAAGGGCCCTGGCAGTCATCTGTTCCTTCTCAAAAGTACCGTGATAAACAAGACACCTGGAGAGTGGCCATATGCAGCTCTTCTCCTAAAGACCAAGTAATAGGTAGTGGTAGATGGATCAGAGAGGGCGGGGCTGGGCCTGTGTGCGGTGGGAAGCCCCTCCTGGCAGCATGACTCACCCCAGGAGGGAAATGGACAGGAGGCTACACCAGGAGGCATTTTATGGGCAGTTACAACGTGTGATATATGTGCCCTTTGAAGGCAGAGTGAAAGGGTATCATTTAAAAATAGAAGCCGGCTTCTTGTAGCCGATTACATCAGCTTACGTTGTGAGCTCACGGGAGAGCTTTTGCAGCCCGATGCCCTTGAGAGAGTCCTCCTGTGGTCAATTAAGTGCCTTGTTTTTCTTGAAAGTCAGAAACGGGATGGAGGGTACTTCTTCTAAATGGAATAAAAGCTGTGGTAGGTGTAAGAAAATAGTTCCGAACCCTCTGAAGAGATAACATGGAAATGTATACGCGGGCATTGGTCTGAGTCGGAGCCCTGACAGACAAGGGCAAGAGGACTGGCGTTTTAATGAGGGCCATTTATTAAATGGCTAAATGAAACCCTGCAGCATTTGTCTAGTGTTTCATCACCATAACTCAGGAGGGGACCTAAAAGGTAAAAAGTGGGAATGCCGCCCCGTATTCTCAGGCTTCTATTTAAAATAGTGTTCGGTTTTTGAGCTCTGTTCATTCACCAAAGCCATATTATCAGAGGACATGTCACTGGGAGAAGGCTTAGTAACTAATGGTGGTGGCTTAGTGGGTGGGGCCTTATTAGGGACATCAGTCAGTGGTGTCCCCGTGTCGAGTCTACAGAGCTTGGTCAAGGACTAGTAAACAGCAGTATTGACATGAGAGAGTTGGGTTTTTTCCCCTGTGGACGAAGACGGGTTAATTAATTTGACAGTGTCATTAATTACGGCTGAAATCATTGGTCTTTGTCAGAGGTCGGGCTCTTGTAGCAATTGAGGGCAGGTCCCATGAGAGCTGGAGACGCCAAGTAATAACGCAGGAGTGTCCCCACTCAGCCATCTCCCCGGTCGGTGAGAAAGGCCTCGCGTTTCGCCTGGGCCTTCTGGCTTTCTTGCTTAAACCAGTGTTCTGCTTTGGTTCAGTGCCAAGAGCGGGACTGAGACCCCCACCCCCACCCCGCCCCAGCAAATCGGGTCGAGTGAGGGTGGAGCATTTCAGCTTTGGATCCATGCAATGGACCGACACTATCTGTCTAAGCAGCATCCTGACTCTCGGGGCTTTGCTTCATTCATACATAAAAGGGGTGGGGGGCTTGCCCCGTTATCACTCCCGTCTCTTCTAGTTCTAAAATTCTGTGCACGGGATTGAGTTCTCTGAGGAGGTGAAAGCTCCTTTTGTAAAGCTGACCCTCTTTATGCTGTTTCATAACCCTCCGTTTTCAATTGTTGGGTTTTGGCGTGTGCTTGCTGTTTGTTTTATTTTGGTTGTTTAACTAGGGTGCCTGCTTTTTTTGTGGTGCCCAAGAAGATTGAATCGAGCTGCTGAACCCCACCCTTGGGTTGCTGTCTCTTTATACTACCCAAAGGCCATAGGAAAAACATGCCATTTTCACATGGCACAATTGGGAAGGGAACGAATAATTACACCCTTGCTTTCCTGTCTGAATTTCATGAGATTAGGCCTTTGGGGCCTTGTGTGTCTTTATTGATTTCCCTTGCTGAACTTGGTGAACAGCAAAAATTAGTTTCAGGGTTAAGCCAAGACCATTTGGAGTAGCAGGCACGAAACAGATAACTCGCAGAGCCCATGGCTGGCTGGCTGGCTGGCTGCGGCTCCTGGTTGGAAATACAAGGGAGGAGGAAGGTTCATGAGCCCAGTTGGGATGGCTCTGTACTGTGTTCCCAGCCCTGCCTGCAGCAGCTGTGACAGCGCGGCTAGGTCTGTAAGTCTACTGCAATGTCCTCATCCACTAAAGGAGATACAGGTGTGCTCACCACGCCCTCCTCCAGCTGTCCCATTTTTCTTATTCTTTCTCTAAATCATTAAACTCTAAAATCGCTAAGCTCCCCTGTAGAGACGTGGAGGCGGGGAGCAGGGCTAACACGCCTTCTGTCAGTGTAGTGGTTTCCTCCCACTTCAAGCAAGTTCTGGTCTTGCTGGGTCAGCCTGGTCTTGTTGCTGTTGCACTAATATTAGAGCCTGGAAAAGAAGAGTGTTTCACTCATCATTCTTGGGTAGTGTTTACAAACGGATCATGGATCTCTCTTATTTAGATAGTAATACTTTCGCAAGGGTCAGAAACCCATGACCCACAGGCCAGCCGCCTGGTTTTGCAAATCAAGTTTTTTTATTGGAACACAACCATACTCATTCATTCACTTGTGTCTGCGGCTGCTTTCATAACACCCTGGCACAGCCGAGGAGTTGTGTCAGAGACTGCTGTGGCCCACAGGGCAAAACTTGCTTTCTGCCCCGTGACAGAAAAGAGTTTGCTGGCCCCTGATTATAGGAACCTGTAGTACATGTTGAGGTGAAGAAGTTTTGGGGATTAAAACTTAATTTTTTAATTATGGTAGATACACAAAATAAAACTTACCATCGTCACCATTTTTAAGCACCAAGCTCAGTAGTAAGTCTGTTCACATCATTGTACCACCGATCTCCAGAATGTTCACATCTTGCAAAACTGAAACTAATACCCATAAACAACCAATCCCCGTTTTCCCTCCCCCAGCCCCTGGTAACCACCATTCTACTTGTGGTTCTTATTAATTTGACGACTTTAGATACTTCATATAAGTGGAATCATGCACTATTGGTCTTTTTGTGACTTGATTTTTTCATTTGTGCATACCATCTTCAAGGTTCATCCATGTTGTAGCATGCAGCAGGCTTTCCTTCCTTTTTAAGGCTGAGCAGTATTCCACTGCATGTAACAGTATGTATATACCACATGTTATGTATTCATTTATTTAGCAGTGGACACATGTGGGTTGCTTCCCTAACTCTGGGCTATTATGGTGCTGCTGTGAACATGGTGTGCAAATACCTCTTCCAGACCCTCCTTTGGACCCCAAATATATAATAAGCATGATATGCATCTCACAAATGTTTTTATTATCAAGTGAAATTTAATCCTGCCACTGACTAAAAATGAGACTCAGGCTTTGTAAGCAAGGAGTCATTTGATTTTTATCATCATCTGAGAAGATATTGTCTACATATACGAATTCAGTTTATATTATCTAATTTTTATAAAAATAGTAATCACTGGTAGGGGTTTTTTAAATAAGCACATGTAATATTGTAAAAGCTAATGTGTTGGCTTGAAATAGATTTTTTCATGTGAGGGTTAGAGAGGACTGCTTCTCTCTTGAGAGAAATAGTGAATGTCCGCATGTGGATTTCTCTGATCATTTGAGGGGAAAGCTTGCACAACTCTCCAGTGTCAGAGTGGACTCTGGGCGAAAGTGAGTTACCGAAAGGTGAACTGATCCAGCCCAGGATAGTTTTCCTTTTGCCAGGTTGTCTGGCTTTTCTCCAGAAGACGTATGTGTATTAGATATCACACGCAGGCCTGGTTGCTAGAATTTCCTGGGTGATAATGAACAAAACATACAGGTTTGACTGAGTAGAACCATCAAGTTCCAGATCAAAATGCTGCCATACCATGAGTTCCATCTCAAAGCACAGGCTTCTGGTGCCTCGGCGGCTAGAGTCTGTTGGATGGATTCATTATTTCCATGTTTCATCATGTTGTGCTTTTGGCTGCAGGGTCAGAAGGATGGCTGGTGCCCAGGCCACCACCACCCCCCTCCCCAGCAACCACAGACTATTCCATCTGCCTCCGTCGGCTTTTGGTAGCTGTTGAAGTAGGTGTCAGCTTAGATTACGGTTATATGGAAAACCACTGTGTCCAAGGAGTGTGATTTACTAGTTCCTATCTTTCTAGTTTGTCTCCAAGTCTGTCATATCTATATTATCCTCTTCCTTTTGGTTAAGAGCTCAAATATCGTCTTTCTTAGCTAGTCCTCTTCTTCTCTCATGACAAATCACTTGCAGTTTTTACCACTTTCTAGAATGTAGTAGAAAAGACAGTTGCACCCTGGTGGGTTAGCCCAGCATTCTCATTTTAAAATGTTTATGCTTTAAGGAAGCCATCTCACTATGCTATTATTCTTATTTTTTAAAATGGTTTTTACCATTTTAGATGGCAAAACCATTTTAAAAAATGGTTTACTTAGAATGTGAATTTTATTTAATTTCAAACAGGAGTAATATATCTACCATTTCCTGAATGGCAGATGGTTTGTAATATGCTAAGTTACTTTTATTAGAGTTGGAAAGAATTTTCTTCAAATACATTCTTCTTTGCAACCAGACTCTTCAGTGACAGAAAAAAAAATGAATGATTTGATGATTGTTTAAATTGTCACTTTTACATCAGGCTGGATTTATAAATTGGCTGTGGAGTGTTAATATTTCAGAAAGGAAGCTCTAAATCACAATTGCTTTAGGAAAAACCTGCATTCTATGTTCATTTGTCATTAGGAAATATTGAAAAGTTTTAAATAGCATTTTAAAGAATGATTGAATTATTGTTGTGACCCCCCCCCCCAGCTAAGCATTCCTAAGAAGATTAGTCCAAGCAGAGCTGGCCCCTTAGTGGAGTCATAGACTGTCATTGGATTCACAGGGTTCATTGTCTCTCAATGGAGCTCAGAATCCCATGGTATCCTGACTCCTAAATCTATCCACTTTTTCGTGTTTGAACTATCAAAAGAATGAGTCAATAGAACACTGGTACTTTCCATTTATAGTTCCGAAAAATAAACTTTAAAAAAATGTATTTGCTGATTCCTTGGTCTCCAGTGAACTGGTCCAATCCTTATCTAAGAGGGAAGTTAGCCAAGGATCAGTTCTCATGTTGCCCAAGTTATGTTCACAAAAGTGCACACAGTTCCCCACCACTTTCACTCACTTCTCCCAAAGAGTGGCTTCACTCTGCTTCCTTGAATGAGTTTTTGGTAAAACCTTAAACAGAAAACAGCTAAGTATGTGTGCTCTCCTAGCATAAAACTTTCAGGACAATTCCAGGTATCATAAAATGATCCCTAGTGAGAAAAAAATAAGTTTCATAATATAGCAATTATCCCAAACTAAATCGTTATCCCACACAAGATAAATACAACCCATATAGAGGAGCCCTAAAATCTTAAACCGACCAATTTGACATGAACTCGGGAGCCCTAACGAAAAGCAGGGCCTCGAAAGGCCATTGATATAACTTTGAAATGAAATTCCCACATGCATTAATCAGGCTTCTGTTGTTCCCATCAAATGAAATATGATTTTAGGGCTTGGTAACACTTCACAGTTGATTGGCTCTCTCTATCCAACTACCCATCTATCTGTCCATCCATCTATTTAAATTCACTCCCCAGCTGTGATTCTGAGACAACCATTGTCATTGAGATGCTGATTCTTTACTGGTGCTTCTGGTGACTGCTGACATTGGAATAAGGGATACTTCTCAAGATAGATTAATTATATAAACAAATTGAGGGATAGAGGGGTTTTTTTCTGTTTTGTTCCTTTAAATAGTTTTTTTTCTGGGCTTTTAAAGGTGGAACTCTGCATTCTCATAAGCAAAAACCATTCATGGGTATTAGATCATGTTCTGAGAGAGGTCCAGGCAAAGAGACTTGGAAAATACCCACATACAGGGAGGAAGAACCATATGAAAAACCCACAGATTAATGCATGGGAAAGAAATTGCTCAAATAGACAGGGAAGCTGAAAAGAAACTAGTAGAGTAAAATATATTACATTTAGGATCTTTTTCTCTCTCAAATGGTTTCTTGTTAAATTAGGGGCAGGGGGAGTAGCAGGGGTACCTGGCAATAATAATTATTTCTGGGGCAGGAGACAAGATTGGGGAATGCCATGAGAGGAGATAAGAGATGAGAATGAGGTTGAAGTTTTACTGCATGCCTTCTTGTGCCTTTTTTTTAAAAATCCTCATCTGAAGATGTGTTTTCATTGATTTTAGAGAGGAAGGAAAAGAGGGAGGGAGGGAGAGAAGAGAGAGAGACATCAGTGTGAGAGAGAAACATTGATCAGTTGCCACCTGTATGCTCCCTGACTGGCGATCAAACCCACAACCTAGGTATGTGCCCTGGCAGGGAATCGAACCCGAGACCTTTGGGTGTATGGGACGACATTCTAACCAACTGAGCCACCCAGCCAGGACTTCTTGTGCCTTTTAAATTTTGTGCCATATGCATATATTATCCTTAAAATAATATGTATAAAAATAATGACGATGAATGAGATTGGCATGAGAACTATAAGATTGGTAGAAGGAAAGGGATAATGATAAAAACTCTTAAGTGGATAAAAACGAAGAGTGTTTTTGTTGTTGTTTTGCTTTTAATAAAAAGGAAAAAGAGGAGGCAGGCTTTAGAGGCAAAGATGGGAGCTAAGTTCCAAAGGTGATGTCATAGGGCAGCCGGATGGAGGAGGTTGGTGGATGAAGTCATTTTTGAAAGCTATCAGCAGGGAGAGCCATGTGAGGTGGTTAAGTCGCTGAGGAATAAAAGGATCAAAAATAACGCCTGAGGGAAACCCACCAAAACCAGGAAAGAGGATGAGAATGTTGCTTTTAAAAGCCTTCACTGTTCTGAGAAAACTGGAATAAGCATGGTTATACTTTCCCTGAAGGGGGAAAAGGTGAGAAAGTAAGTAGATAACTTTTCCCATCACCCTCACTTGCATCCTAGAAGAAACTTGTTCTATGTTTTGCATCAGTGAGAATGTAGAGAAAACCCTTTCCCAAAAAAGAATCAAAGAGGGAGAGGGCAGCTACTGCAGAGGGAACAGCCTCCACATTTTCTGCCCCACACTAGGGCCTTTGAGTGGGTTCGCAGCATCCTATAGGCTGACATTTGATCTCTTAACTTGGAGGGTTTCTGCTGGCTTTAATGACTTGTTCTGTGTTCATCATTCACTTCTAATTCTCATTCATGCTATTCAACATGCTCAGTCAAAATCTTTCCCTGCAGTGTCCCTCTCAACTCTTTTCTCTAAATCTGTTTTCTGCTAAATTTCTGAAATCCAGCCGTTTCATCAGTCCCTTTTTATTGGTAGCCTTCCAAGTTTTATAGACGAAATCAGGAGTATTTATGCTCCTGTGAGCCCTAATTTTGTCATTAAAATTTCCTGAGAAGTAGTATCAATTGCCATAAATCAAACTATATCCCTTTGGCTTCCTAGTATTTATTTATTACGAGTTTATTTTTAATACATTCACAAGGGCCTCCTAAGGCTCAAGTTTAAAAAGAAATGGACATGCACACAGATTCTAGGCCGCACATCGTTTTGTGCACACATTATGGATGGGGCTGGGGCTCCCACTAATGAAGCATTCCTGTCAAAATCAGATACGACTGGGAGGCCTAAGGACATAGGGTTTCCAGAGACTGCAGAGCATACTCAGGTTTCCCTGGGATTTTATCACGGTCGCCACAAATCAAGTGTTTTAGAGTAAAAGGTCACAAGCATCTTTAATTTTAAAGCTTTCCATATCTTCCTCATCCAGGCTGTGTAGGCGAAGCTTCCTCCCCCTCCCTCCCCGAGCCCTGCCAGGAAAAGCCAGTGATTTGTAAATTAAAGCTATGTCAGCTAAAGCTTTTATTGGTACTTATTATCCGGGCCTCCGTCTGCTTTTAATTTTAATTTTCTGCTGAAAGAACTAGCTTTACCTTAAGAAAAAAAATTTTTTTTGCATGTCTTCCACTTTAAAATAAAAAGTAACAGCTAAAAGCAGTGATGTGGAGGCAGACAGTAGTTAGGTTTCCTGAGTTAGAGTCCCTCTTCCTTATCCTTAATGTATTTTAGGTTTGGGCAAAGCCTCTTATATTCTGGATTGACCTACTTGTTCTTCTTCTCTGCCTGGCATGTCCCCACTTTCCCCGCCATTCTTCAGTTTCAACTAATAAATTGTGTAAGTAAAGTAGACATTAAGAAGTTGATGTTAGGAAAGAGGATTTTGAAAATAAAATGAAGATTTGATCAACTTTTTTTCACTTATGCTTCAATCAAGAAAATAAGAACAACATATTTTAAGAGAATGCTAAACATGAGTTGTACAAAAGTCAAAATACTGCTGTTTTTTCAGTATAAACTTTTTCATAATACAAAAACAGCAGCGATTTAAGCTCCACAGTGAACTATATGGTAGGTTCATTTATGCACGCTATTTAACATATTTGGATTTTTTCCCAGCCTAGGGATTTTCTTAGCATTCTGTGTTACAGATAGATGTAGCAGCTACTTAAATATGTATATAATGCAGACACTTTCTGATTCAATATTTGTAAAATGCTCTTCAGTCTACAATGCTGTTTCATAGTCATTACTTTACCAGGACCACACAGTAGTTCAGTGAGGGCACGAATGCTTGTCCCATTTCACAGCTGTGACCACTGAGGTGCCATGAGTCGACTGACTTACCCCAACTACGTATATGAACCGATGTCCTCTGGTGCCAAAGTCTATACTCTTCCCACCGCTTCCGCCCCAAGTGCCTCCTAATCTAATGAATGGATCTGTGTGTCCTGCTAAGCGGCTGTGGGAGAAGGTGTGTCTGTGTAGGGACCCAGCTACGCATTAAAGTAGCAGCCACATCTTCCAGCACGTTCTGTATCCTCTGGACTCATTTTCTCTGACCCTCAAGGTCACCCATAAAAAGTATTTGGATGTCTTATTTCCTTCTCACCAAGCCAGCCCATCAGTGTGTCTGTCCTCTGAACATCTAGTCATGTTTCTGTATTCAGCATTGAGTAGTTCTCAGGGTCCACCTTGTTCTGAGGACCCTTGGGAGGTGAAATGGCTGGTCTCATCATGGGTTCCTGGGGGTTGGGGCCCAGACCCTGCAGCAGTACAGTTCAAGCTCAGGGCCTCAAGTTGGAATGGATGATAAAAGGCTCATGGGTGGAAGGTAGACATCACGGAGGCCAGCACCCCAGCCCAGGATGCTGTATAAATTAATTCTCATTATTGCTTGCATGTTGGCTGGTAGGTTGAAAGCCAGTAGATCAGTGGTTCTCAACCTTCTGGCTTTTTAAATACAGTTCCTCATGTTGTGACCCAACCATAAAATTATTTTCGTTGCTACTTCATAACTGTAATGTTGCTACTGTTATGAATCGTAATGTAAATATCTGATATGCAGGATGGTCTTAGGCAACCCCTGTGAAAGGGTTGTTCAACCGCCAAAGGGGTCGCGACCCATAGGTTGAGAACCGCTGCAGTAGATGATGGAAAGGTTTTTACCTGTAACAGGAAAGTCACAGAAGCCCTACAGAAAATAGGCACAGGAAGTGAGCAGGCCACCTGCAACATTTCTCATCATAAAGGACATCTTCCCACATATCCAACTAACCCTGAGAGAGGGACTTTCTGGCCTGAGTATGGAATCTTCTGAGAAGCCAGTTGGACATGGAGAATCCTGGGTCCTGCCTGAGGATGCTGATTTATGAGGTCTGTGGCGGGGACCAGCAGTCCGATTTTTAGTGAACTCCCACCTGACTCCCTTACTGGGTCTGTGGATCACGCCTGGAGACGTCTTGTCTCCACACATCACCATAATATAGCCAGTGCTTACAATGACAACTGATCCATCAGAAAAGGTGGTTTTGTTATTTTAACAAGACAGACATTCAAGAAGACAAGTGTCTATTGAGTAAAGATTTCTTATTTTTAAAGTGTTTTTAATAGAGTAAATTTGAATTAGATAGAAAAATTCCTTAAATAAAATCACTTGATTCCCAGGAATCCTACTAAATGAATCATTATTCTGCTTCTTGATACTTTCCACACGTGTGCTTAAGCCCTAGAGCCTAGAGATTTGTATACCACAGACACTCAGCTATACTTACTTTGCCCATCTACAATCAATATTAACCTTGCTAATTAAATCTTTTCTCCTATTTCCACTACCCCCCTCCTCGGTGTTCTCCCGGTTGACTCAGAAAACTGAAAGAGCTCGAAGGAGCCTCCGGTTAGTTAATATCTTGAATTGATTACTTGGGATTATGCTGCTTTGTGGGCATGCAGCAAATAATTTTCAGAATTAATTTATACATGTTCAACACAGGGAATTTTCCAAGAGCAGTCTGGCACTGTGAGTGTCCCGATATGCATGCTTAAAAAAATGCCTACAGCATCATGAATAAATCCACCCAGCTGCATCCTGCCCCGGTCATGTGGTTTGTCTACTGCCCAAAGCTGGTCCATCCTCTCAGGGCCAGAACAGCCTAAGACAGAGAGAAGCCTTCACCACTGGGTCCCACGACACGGCCATCACATTACTCTGTGGTTTGTTACAGCTAATGTGATTCATAAGCAATGAAACTCAAACCCTGCCTTTGAGTTTCTTTCTGTAGCATGTACCAAAATGTTGAGGAAAAAGTCAAGGATGGTATGAAAATAGTAATTCACAAATGTCATTTGTCCTAACATGGCATTTCTGTGCATGGAGGATACACGAGAGGCTGTGAAATTATAAATAAAGAATGTCAGGGATAGCCGAAACCAGTTTGGCTCAGTGGATAGAGTGTCGGCCTGCAGACTCAAGGGTCCCAGGTTTGATTCCGGTCAGGGGCATGTACCTGGGTTGCGGGCACATCCCCAGTGGGAGATGTGCAGGAGGCAGCTGATCGGTGTTTCTCTCTCATCGATGTTTCTAGCTCTCTGTCTCTCTCCCTTCCTCTCTGTAAAAAATCAATAAAATATATTTTAAAAAAAAAGAATGTCAGGGATATAGTATGTTGTCATTTCTTGAAAGATACCCAGCCATTCTTGAATAGAACAAAAGCAACTTGGAAGTTGTCTGTATGAGGAAAAATAAAAAATTAACAAATATTTTATTAGAAGTTTATCATCTGTCAGCTACTGTCCTAAGCATTTGTCAGGAATAGGCTCATTCAAATTCTCCAAAGGGTAGACGCTGTGATCCCCTCTTCACAGTTGAGGACTTGGAAGCTTGGAGAGGGTAACTGTCCCCAATGTCACACAGCACCTCTACACACACACACACCTTATTTTCTAGACCCGAAGTGGTTTCTTTATGAGCGTGGGTGGTGGGGATGTGTAGACCTGTCAGTTAAATGAGGTTAAACAGCCTCCCTCATTTCAGTGTAAATGTTGAGTCTATTCAAAATTCTGCTTCCTCTATTCAAAATTCTGCTTCCTGTTAGTCCTGGTTCAAGCAGTCTCTTTGGGGATTCTCTTTCAGAATTCCACCCCGCTCTTCCTCCCCAGGACAGCATTGTCCCAGGGGGGGATAGCATCCTTGAAGCCATGCTCGGTCCCTGGCTCCTTGCTTGTCTTTGCTGCAGCATGGCCCTCTGGGCTTGCATAGTATGCCCCTGAAGCACGTGGCTGGGGCAACAGTGTTCTAGGAGCCTCAGTCACCTTCCTTTCATGAGTCACCCAATTGGTAACTCATACTACCTTGGACTCCAATGTGGCCCCCAGCCCAGGGCCACCCCTGGCAAGCTCACTAGCAAACACTCTTAGCCGCCTTCCTATCCTTCCACAGGCCCTGTGAGCACCTCTGGATTGCTGCTTCTCCACACCCCAAAGCCCAGGGAGACACTGGGGAGTTACCATTGGGCCCTCCTTTGTCAACCGCACTGCTTTACTTTGATGCAGCTGATCCTGTTTGGAGCTGACACAGGCCTGAGAGGCACACTGCCCGCCTCCCACCCTGCAGACTCCCAAGCAGGTAGACGGGCCCAACACACACTGCCTGCGGTTCTTTCTTAGTGCTTCTCTCTCTGGGACAAAGTTGGGCCCATGTGTCATTGCCCACTTCCCCGACTGACTGCCCTAGCCCAGGAGGAGACGGGCAATCTTTCTTCCTTCCTCTCTCTGGCCATTAAACTCCAACTCCTACCACCACCATGTGAAAAGTATAATCAAGTCCACCGACGGAAGTAGGAGATATTGTATATTTTGGCTTAGAGCTCTAAGAAAAAGAACAGGTGAGATATTCACATTTAGGAATTGTTGGTAGCTGTGATTGAGGTACATGAGAAAAGGTGAGATCCCTTAGAAGAGGATTTGGAATACAAAGGGAAAAGGAGACTGGAATTTCAGCATTCAAGGGTCCAGTAGAGGAGAAACCAAAGATATAAAGAAAAAGCAAGATTGTTTGGTTTGTTAACGAAACCAAAAAATGAACATATCTCAAAGGAAGGATGCAAACTCTGAATGTCCCCCTGTTATGTCACATACAATGAAGAATAAAACATGCCCCTGGATTTAGCATCAGCCAAGCATGTTTTATGGGTTTGCTGAGGAAGGTGCATGTGTGGAAGGAGGAGGCATCGCCCTAATACCCGTGTTCACGTGAGTGGATGTTTGGATGCTGTTTCAGTTACTATGGCTGAGTAAATCACTCCTAAACTTAGTAGAATAAAGCAGCCATTTATCATGCTCACAGATTCTGTGGGTTGGGAATTCAGACAGGGCACAGAGATGACCCTTGTGACTTCCAAGGCAAAGGACAATAGTACGGCTTTGGAAGGGCGCTTTTTCTTGGGATGCTTGCCCTTAGAACCCAGCCAGCAACCAGCATCAGCCATTAGATACGTGGGCAGGTTGGGCTTCCGCACAGCTTGGCAGCATCCCCAGATGAAGAGCAGGTTGGAAGCTGTATTGTCCTCTTGCCTTGGAAGTCACACGGCGTCATCTCTGCATGCCATTCATTAGGGCAGGCAGTTAGGAAGTCTCTGCCTTGTGGACCTGGAAATATTGCTGTGGTCACTTTTGCAAAATGCACTCTGCCACATGACCTGTCAGTTTCATTAGGCATTAATCAAAGCTATCTTCCGAGCTCCGGTGGCACACCCATTTAAAATAGATGTCATTTCCTGGATTCGTGCTTGCAAATACTCTGGAAAATGAAGGAGCCCCGGGAACCACAGTGTCAACCCTCTCAGAAAACCTAAAGAGCAGTTAGCTTTCCTGGCTACCCAAACCTTCATAACCTTCCTCAACTTAATCCTCCCTCTGCACTCTCAGCTCATAGCCTCCTACTCCAGTGAGAAATTTGCAAGCATCGGATAGCACCCTTCTAAGTATCCCCTGCTCTCTTTCCATGCCCTTCCCATGGAAACTCTCAAAAAACTTGTCTCCATTTACTCATCTCCTTATTATTCAGTCCTGCTGCTCTTCTGAAATGTCTGTGACTCCCCAAAGTCCAAGTTCTAGTACTTTTTTTCAGGCCTTATTTTAAGGAATCTCCTCTCTACAGTATTTTACAATGTGACTACTCCCTCCTGCTTCAAACTCTATGACCTTACCTTAGGGTAAACTCTATTTACCTTAAGGTAAATCATATACCCTAGTCTTTCATTGCTGCCTGATCATTTCTCTACTGTATTAATGTTGGTGTTTCTCAGGGCCCCATTCTTGACCTTCATGCTTTTCCTGAGTGATCTACTTATGCTGTTGATTTCACTAGTTGACTCCAAAATCTCTAGTGCAGTGCTCTCCCTCAAACCCATCCTAATATGTCCAACTGCCCCTTGAACGTCTCTACTTTCATGTAGAGGCGGGCCAGAACTGTGAATACAGGGCATCTAAAACTGATTTCATCGCCCTGTATCCCTGTGTCGCTACCCCATCACCAGCTCATTTTGTTCTCACTGAGGCTAAAAACCTAAGAAATATCTGATGCCTTACTTTGTTGTACCACCTACATCACCAGATTTGTAGTTTTTTTGCATTCTAAATATTTCCCAGATCAGTGCCTGCCATCTCAGCTCTCCTGCCTTCCTGGACTACCAGCCCTACCACACCTCCCTGCTTCAGGTCTGCCTGCACACAACCTGGTGTGATCAAAATGAAACCCAAGTCCAACCACATCGCGTCTCTGCTCGGTGGCTGCTGAGGCCACAGGATCAAGTTCAAGCTCCTCAACATCCCACAAAGCCCTCTGTGGTTTTGCTCTTGTCCAAATCTAGGGCCTTACCTCACACCACTTCCAGCCTCATAGTTTATGCTGCAAAAACTTCAAGCTGCTTAGTTTCCTCCAAACAATGAGCTGTTTCTGACACTCATTCCTTTGCTCATATTGTCTCCTCTGCCAAGAGAAAGGTTGAGGTCAATACCACTCCAGCAGGTAGGCAGTTGGTACCGCCTCAGCCTTGAAAAGGAAAATAGGAGTATGCAAGGGGAGGGCTGTGGGTGAGTTAGCACAGTGTGCAGGGCAGGATGGGTGGATGTTTGATAATGGGTGACACTTACTCAAACCACAGTTTCTGCCATAAGCCATTAACTTGCATTCTACTTCTTCAATATTTTGGCTTCTACCACCATCAGTATTGTTTGTCACATGCACAACTTACGGAAACTCTTAATTTTCAAAAGAAAATTCATAGAAATATGTCATTTCGGGATATATATATATATATATATATATATATATATATATATATTACTCTTCTTATAAAGTTTTCACTTACAGGAAACATTTTTTGTGAACTCCTAACATCCGTTCTACCCCGGATAGTTAGTCTAAGACAGTTGTTCTCCAAGTGTGGTCCCCAAACAGCTGTGTCAGCATTACCCAGGGACTTGCTAGAAAGGCAAATTCTTGAGCCCAGACCTACTGAATCAGAAATTCGGAAGGTGGGGCCCAGCAAGCTGTGTTTTAATAAGATCCTTCAGCTGATTCTGATTTATGTACAAGTTTGAGAACCACGGGTCTAAGGTAGTCTGGATAATCTCATTTTCCTTGCCACTAACTGGTTTTAGAATATATAGGTAACTCAATTCTAGCTTGTGAGAGATGAGAGGAAGTCAGTTCAGTAGCAAGCATCTGGGAAACGTGTTCTTGCTTTTAAGAAGGATTTTCAGGAAAAGATCACTCCTGTGCTGACCTGGATGTTATCATGCCTGGGTGTGACCCCTGGAGCAGCCTTCTTGGGACCATGGGGTAACACAGGAAATTGGAAAGGATTTTAGTCCTTCAGGACTTCACAGAGCCATTGATTGAATTAGCCAACTTTGGAGACTATTGTACTTCTAAAGTTTGAATTCGTTTCCTAATTATTTAGCTCTGTTTGAGTCAATTCTCTGGTGCTTGTTTAAAAAATAATAATTGCCTGGCCACGGTGGCTCAGTGGTTGAGCATCAACCTATGAACCAGGAGGTCATGGTTTGATTCCCCGTCGGGGCACATGCCCTGGTTGCAAGCTCGATCCCCAGTCATGCAGGAGGCAGCCAATCAATGATTCCCTCTCATCATTGATGTTTCTATCTCTCTCTCCCTCTCCTTTCCTCTCTAAAAATATATCAATAAAGATATATTTAAAAAATAATAATTGATGCATATACTTATTCTTTTATATACATGCATTTATTCACACTGAAAAATTCTTCCTTTGTTTTCTAGGGGGTACTAGACGGTGATTATAATTACTTACCACGAGTGAGGTTCTTTGAAAGCAAGCAAACCCCACATGTCTCATTCACTAGAATATATTGGCCACCCTTCACTTTAACAATCAAATAATGATGCTCCAAGCCCCCTCCCCTATTTTTCCTGGAGGTTCAGGACTTTCCCAGGAATTCCTGCCCAGCATTCTTGTGCATCCCACAGGAGTGCTGTGTTCCTCAATGCGACTGTGGCTGTCACATGTGTCCCAGTCAGCTGTCAGCCTCCATCCCACCAGGCCACTTTCCACATGTCATCCCTTGTCATCCTGTAGCTGGAGAGAATTATAATGCAGATGTGTGACTCCTCAATGAATTCATCAGCCAAGCGCTTTCGGAGTCCACTTCTGGAGAATGCCTCTCTGCTCTGTCCCCAGCGCGGCCCCATGTCCCCGGAGACAGCTTCGCCTTCCCACCTGGGAGTGCCATTGGCCCTGACTTGCCTCCCACTGAGGCTTTCAGAGATACTGAAGTCTTACTTGTCTAAAGGGAAACAGTGTGAGAAAAGCAATCTACCCACGAGGAAGATTAGCATTTACAAAGCTCTGCAGCTCCTCCTGCCCCCTTTCCAGAATATGTTCTTGGCTTTGCCTCTGTGTAATCAAAGACCTATGACAGTGCTCTTCCCCAAAACAGAGGAGAAAGTCCTCCTCAAAGATGAATTCAGACCTCACTCCTGTGACCACATTTGTGCTCCAAGAAGAGGTAGTCAGCAAGGGGAGAGGATTAGAAGGAGGACCTTGGAGATAAAACAGCTATTGGAGCCACCATGCCAGGCCTTTCAGGAAGAACAACACAGCTAGACCTCACAAACTAGAACTAAAGTGTCCCTCAGGCCCTGGCCAGTGTTGTTCAGTGGTTAAAGCACCAGCCTGCACAACAAAGGGTCATAGGTTCAATTCCCAGTCAAGGGCATGTACCTGGGTTGCAAGTTCGACCCCTGGCCCCAGTCAGGGTGCATTCAGGAGGCAACCAATTGATGTCTCTCACGTCAGTGTTTCTCTCTGTCTCTCTCCCCACCTCCCTCCTTCCCTCCCTTCCATTCTCTCTAAAAATCAATGGAGAAAATATCCTTGGGTGAGGATTAACATAATGAATGAATGAATGAATGAATGAGTGTCCCTCAGGTTTGCAAACTGTCTTAAGTCGGCCAAGAGAACTCCCGGGTTCCTGGTTGAGTGCATGGCTGCTCTCTGGGTCTGGGTCTTATTCAGTTCCCCATGGCTAATTATCTGTTTCTCTCCATATTCCCCAGTTTAAATTTCCAGGAGAGAGAATTTGATTGGGCTAGTTCATCAGTGTCTTTTGTGTTTGAGCAGAGCTTTTTATACCAGATGACCTCACAGGTCACTGACCCAGATGGAATGACTCCCTTGGGTCAGGTGGCAACCCCAGGTCTAATCAGCTGTGTTGAGGGAATGGAGGTGGGGGTGAGGGACAGGGTCACAGGGTAAACCACAAAGCCACTCCTCCCCAGGGAATAGGCTAAGGTTGCTCCTTCAGCAGAGGCTGTGGGTCGGGCCTGGCCGGGGCAATTACTGCAGTGTAACCAAGTAGCACAATACAGCCCTTTCTGCAGGGAACACAAGGGAGAGCTGACTTTTAATTAATGATTGACATCCACATTTTGACCTCATCAAGTTGTTCTTTCTGGGCCTCAGTTTCTTCTATAAAATCAAATAGTTCATCTTAGTGATTTTTAAAAAATCTTTATTGTTGAAAGTATTTCATAAGTCCTCCTTTTCCCCCCATTAACCTCTTCCAGCCCTCTCCTGCCTCCCCTCCCAGCCCCTCACCACGCCATTGCCTGTGTCCACGGGTTATGCATATATGCACACAAGCTCATTGGTTGATCTCTCCCCACCCACCCTCCCCTGCCTTTCCTCTGAGGTTCAACAGTCTGTTCATGCTTTTATGTCTCCGGGTCTATTTCTGATCATCAGTTTATTTGGTTCATTAGATTTAGACCTTCTTTTTAGGGCAGATCCAGGTTTTATAAGCCTAGTTTGTGCATTATTTGGAACTCTACAGGAAAAAAAAAAGTACAACATTAGGTACAAGGCCTTAGAAGGGGCCCTGAAACTCAAGCTTTCTGAGTTTCATGTAAATCCTCTGCTTCTGTCCTTAAATTCTGTGGTTTCTTTTTGGTCATTGTTCTGAATCCTGCCTAGCTCTTGTGCTCACAGTGTGAGCCTTTTCTGATGAACCACACACAGGCTGGTCTTGCGTTTCATTCCCAGAGAACAGTGTGTTCCCCAGCAGCCCCTTAAATAGACTACAGGCAATTTGCTACTTTGAGAAGGTAAAAAATTTGGTCCACAAACATTGCACAGATTTGAAGTGTATTGTTATGATATTGGAATTCATTAGCATTGAATTAATAGAATTAATTAATTAATTGGAATTCATGAATGTTTGCAGAAATCCCTTCCCTTTCTAACTGTATATTCTTCAAGGTGTATTCATGCCACAAAAATGATGGCAGTTTATCTCAGCTAATGTATCTTCAGGCTCTTGATGTGATGCTTCTTATATTTGTTTAATTTGCATTTATTATTGTTACCCTTGGATTGCACTGCATCTGCCTGTTCACACACATGGATCAAAGCTCAAAAGAGATTCACAGTAATGTAAAACTTGCATTTCTTTTGTTATGACTGAGATTCAATAATTTTTAATATGTTAAAGGCCTCTCATACTTTTTTTGTAAATTATCTCTGCATGTCTTTTTCCATGAGATTTTTTTATCTTATTCTCTCAATTTAAAAAATGTTTTTCATATATTAAGGATATTATTCCTTTATCTGCAATATATGTTGCAAATATTTTCTCTCAGTTTGTCAGTTATTGGATTTTATTTATGCTATTTTATTACACAAGTTTTTTTTATTTAATCAGATTTATCAATCACTTCTTTTATTGCATCTGAGTTTTGAGATATAATTAGAAATTATTTATGTATACTCAAATTAAAGAGAAATTCACCCATAATTTTTTTTAGTACTTGTATAGTTTTATTTTTTACAATTAGATTCCCCAGTTTACTAGTACTTAGAATTTATTTTTGTGCATGATGTGAGATATGGATCTAATTTTATCTTTGCCAAATGCCCAGTATTATTTGCTAAGTTGACTTTTTGACTAGTGGTTTGAGATACTGTATTTATCATAATGCTAAGGACCCATAAGTACTTGGGTTTATTTTTCTATTTTCCTATTTTCTATTTTATACCACTGATCTGAGCTCATTCATGTGCCAGTACCACACTGTTTTTAAAAGAAACTCTAGTAAACATGTCTACTAGGCTAGTTTCCCCCTTGCAATATTTCTTTTTTAGTGTTTTCCTGGCTATTTTTACGTGTTTATTTTTCCCACATGAAATTTACTATCACCTTGGCATTTCTATTGGGTTGTTTTAAATTATAAATTAACTTGGGGGATAACTAACATTTTTATTATGTGAGCATGACTTTCCAAAACCAAACAGAAAATATGGTCAAGTCTACTTTTATTTTTCAGGGATATTTTACAGTTCTCCTTATAAGGATTTTATATATTTCATGTTAAATTTATTCTTAAGTATTTGATCTTTTTATTACTATTATAAATGGAGTCTTCTCTACCTTTATATATTCTTTCATAGCCTGCTACTTTACTGAAACTTTTATTTTGATTTGGTTTTGCCATCAACTCTTTAGGTCTTTCTAGGTTCATGATTATATCATCTACAAATAGAAATGTGTTTTTTTTCTTTTTCCAATTCATATGTCTCTAATTGGTTTCTCTTGTCTACTTGCATTGGCTAACTTCTCTAGTACAATGTTGAATGGTAGCACAACAGTAGATAATTTTGCTTTGCTCTAACCTTAGTAGGAATATTGACTTTAAGACTAGGCCATGCTAGGATTAGTTGCCTACATGATATGGGTGGCAGTGTGGTGAAAAGGAGGTGAAATAAGGAAGGGATAATACTTTTTTCAGTATACTAGTTTGTACAGACCTGCCTTGAACTATATTAATATTTTACATAGCAAAAAAGAAATTAAATAAATAGAAATGTAAATTAATAAGACTCACGGGATGTTTAGGGGCTCTCAAATTGAATACAAACAAATTATATTTCAAATCAATAATGTAACCACACTGAAGAAGAAAGGGGGGAAGTGAACCCAAGTAGCTTTTGAGCCCAGTAATATGACTGTATGTTCTCAGGCAAAAAAACAACAACTGTAAAAAAAAATTTGAACTTAATAAACCTCCCTTTTTGCAGAAGCATAGATTAGCAATTCTGAAACCATTTTTTCTACTTTCTAGGATTGAGCAAGTAAATTGTGAATAATGATTGTCAGTTTTAGCACTTTGGGAGAAGGAAGCAACAATTATGGTAAAATAAAATAAAAATAAAAAAGAAAGAACCCTGTTATATTGGATTAAAATTGGAAATATAGGAATGAAGTCATGGGCTCTAGTACATACACATACATATATACTAGTATATATAAGGTGATATAGATATGCATGGATATAATATGAATATATGTATTGTGTGTATTGAGTGCATTTGTGCATATGCACACACATTTGTTTATGTGTATGTATAAACATTTCCCAGATCTGTCTTCTGAGACAGCCTTGTAGCAATTTCACCTTGGTAGCAATGAGTATACCTACAGCCACAATCTTGGTTTCTATACACCCATTCTCCACTAAAAGGAGAGAGGAATCCATGGGAAAAAATGGCTGAATTCAAGATCAAGGCAGGGAAAGAATTGCAACACCTTATTATGCCAAAAAGTAAGAAAGTGCTTAAAGAATGATTAGGGACATGTTGAATGATACAGGAACCAGCTTGAAGGGCCTCCCATTGGCCAAATCTGGGGTAATGTAATCATTAAAATAAATTACTGATTTAAAAAAATGATAGTAAATTTAACACTACTGAATAAAGTAAGTATCCATGAGCTACATTGATATAAACAAACAAGTAAACTAATAAATAAGAAAAAGGGAAAGCTTAATAGAAAGCTCACTAAATATAGAAGGAACAATGGAATTAGAAAACCAGCTTTGCACGCCACCATAGACATACTTGATACAGGCAAGGATCATCCATGAATGCTAAAAATAATCAAGTTTGAGACTAGGAAATTTACATTGCAAGCTACTTTTTATTTACAAAAGATAAAATAGTTACTCTAAGTGAAGAAACCTGACAAGCACCATCTTAACAAAAAAATGAGTTAACATTGCCATTCATGGGATTCAGCAGCAGCATGTGTTTCTTCATATGTTATGCAGAGAAAAAGCCAAAATCACTTTTGAGGTGTGCTGCCTGAGGTGTTTAACCTTTATCTAATCATGAGGGCACATAGGACAATCCAAAAATGTAGGACATACTGTAAAGACAGACCCAGGGACTGACGCAGATTAGAGGAGAGTGAAAATTAGGACAATTAAATGCAATGCATGGTTTTAGATTTCCCTTTTCTATAAAAGATATTCTCGGGAAATTGGTAAAATCTCAATAAGATTTTCTAGATATTTCAGTGTTAACTTCTGATTTCGATAATTACAGTGTTTATGCAAGAGGATTCCTCATTTTTAGGAAATATACATTGAAATATTTAGGAGTAAACATAATAGCCACAACTTACTTTTCAATCTTCTATAATAAAGAAGCATAACTTGATGTCCTTCTAGATGACCTTCTGGATGAAGCCACGGTGGCAGGGGCCATGCACGGATTTTGTGCATCGGGCCTCTAGTAGTCCATAAAAAAATAATGTGTGTTAATGTGTATTTAGAAAAAGACAAACATAGGAAATGTTGAAAGTTTGGGAATCTGGGTGTCCAGGAATATGACGGACTCTTGCAGATTTTCTGAAAGCCTGAAATTATGTTTGGTGACTTCATGGTTTGAATTTTAGAACCTTCCTTTAGATTCACAGGGGTGGGCAAACTTTTTGACTCGAGGGCCACAATGGGTTCTTAAACTGGACCGGAGGGCCGGAACAAAAGCATGGATGGAGTGTTTGTGTGAACTTATATAAATTCAAAGTAAACATCATTACATAAAAGGGTACGGTCTTTTTCTTTTTCATTAGTTTTATTCATTTCAGACGGCCGGATTCCGCCCGCGGGCCGTAGTTTGCCCACGGCTGCTTTAGAATCTTCAAATTAAGAAATTAAGCATTCAGTATATGACAGAATAGTACTGAAACCAGGTGACAGCAGTAGAAGTTTATATTATTTGACATGTACTGTATTTCCATTGTAACTATTGCGACAAAACTTACAACAGTGCATGAGTCTTGGCAAATTGAGTGAAACCTGGTCTGTGTCTTTCAGACGCAGTGACCTAAGCCTGGATGGTATGGGTTACATTAGGCACCAAGTTAGTGATTTCTGTCAGTCTGGTATAAGTTGGGGGGTGGGGTAGGGCAGATGGACAGCTCTGATCCTATTAGATTATTGGAATTTATTATGGGAGCTTACTGGAGTCAAACCACGGCTCCTCGCATCTGCTGACGGCTCTGTGTCTCTGGAATAAACAACTCTGATGTCCGTTTAGTCATCATCACACTGGAGCCACGTCCCTGAGGAACGCCGGCGCAGTAAAATTTTAGAAGCTCAATGTTTAACTTTCCAGAGCGTCTGTGCAAGACAAGGCAAGGTTCACAGAAGCCAACTCCCTCGTTCCCTCAACACTGAGCCCAGAAGGATTGAGGGGTTGCCCATGTCACTGTGAACTTTGCACCGTTGGATGCATAAACCTCACAAGCCCAGAATAGATTCTGTCCTGGATCCAAAAACCTACATTCTAATGATAACCTTAAGGGGGGTGAAACCTTTTCAAAGTCAGCATTAGTTCCTGCTCTGTCCCCCTGCGTGCGATTGAGTCGGGGTGAGTTGCTCTGAGCCTGGGAGAAGAAACGCATGGCCCCTGTAGGATTTTCTCAGACATCTGTAGGAAAGGACTAAATCCCAGTTCTGTTAGGGTTCAGAATCCTCCAGGGGGCACCAGAACATTCCAACGCAGTGGGCCACATGTCATTAAGTCCAGAAAGCCTAACTGAATTACCTTACTGTAATTGACTCGCCAACTGAAACTTTAGTTCCATTCACGTTCTTTTTTCCATGCATTTGCTCTGACAACATTTGTGAGCTGCTGGAATGTCTCTGCCTGTGAGGAGGCAGAGGAAGCGAAGAGATCATCTCTGGGATGAGCCCTTAGAAGCTGGAGCCCTGTCTCCCCCAGGGTGACTATGAAATGAAAGCTTTCAGCCCACTCCCAGAGTAAGGGTTTCCCAAACACTCCTAAGCTGGCTGGGCTGTGTGTGTGTTGGGGGTGGGGGGGGGGGTGGGTACTTGAGGAAACGGAGAATTCGTTTACTTTCTGAGCTTAATGCTGTGTCTAAGCCACCCTGTTATTATCATTATTACTAATAAACACAGTGAATGTCAGACAGGCCCTTCGTGGTGGATTTTTATATGAATTTTATGCAGAAGTCAGGTGTTGCCAAGTTACTGCATAATATGACTCAATTCTGGTCCAGGAGCACAAAATTCCAGCAGGCCTCCTGAGCCTGGCCCTCCAATTAGTGGCTACTTCATTATGAATAAAGAACCCTCATTACCGTGGGCCTTCAAGTGAAATAGGATCCCGACTACCTCTTGAAATCGGCCTTTCTAAGTACAGACAGTTCCCGACTTACAAACAATCCACTTAAGAACCACCAAGGCATTCAGAGGCTGCCTAGCCTCCTGCAGCTGCCTCCCGGGCCCCTTGCCCAGCCCCCCTGCCCAGCCCCCACCCCGCACTCCTGGTCTGCTCCTGGGAGTTCTGCCCTCCCTCCTGCAGAGCCAGCTGCCCACCTGCCCCCCAGACTGCGGGCTCAGAGCTAGGGGTTCATGAGGCCTCAGAGCTACCGCTGGGTTTATAGTTGAGCTCAGCTATGGGGTAAATAGGCTTTTGTGGCCTGGCCTGGGAACCGAACCACCATTTTAAAAAAAAAGAAGAAAAAACCTGTCTCCATGGGAAAATGTATTCTGCATTCCCAACGCCAGCCAACAAACGTTAGAATGACTGTGGGCTGACTCCATGCTCCTAGCAGGGCGAAGAGGAGAAAGGATGGCCCCTGGGTTCTGGGTTCCCAGCCCTACTCTAGCACTAACCCCACCCCCCCCACCCCACCCCTACCATGGGCCTTAGCAAGCCCTGTAACCTCCCTGGGTCTCACAGTATCTGTAAAACAATAGGATTGAACTAAGTGAATTATAAGCCGCCTTCTAGTATAATGAGTCCAGTTGATCAAAGCTCTACCCTCTTTTCATTCATTTATTCATTCATTCATTCATTCACAGGCATTTTAATCAGGGCACCTGCTTTGTGCCAGGCTCTAGGCTCAGGGTTGGGGATATAGTCAAATACTGCAGATCCCAGCTCTGGGGAGTGGGGGAGAGGGGGCGGCTCAGTGTTTAGTAGGGAGATAGATAACTAAGCAAATGCTTGTAACACAAGTACAGTGATTGCGATGAGCGCTGGGTGTTGCAAAGCTCAGGAGGGTGGCATCTAAGGCAGATGAAGACTTCCTGTCTCGGTTTCTGTTTGAATTCTCTCCTCTCCCCGGTTCTCAAGGCTGGTTCCCTGGGAAGCGTGGCCTCTGCATCTGCCATCTAAGAGTTCCGCCCAGTCCCGTGGCCTCTCTGGGGGAGTCTTGCCCTCTTCCTTGCATCACTGAGAGATGGAATGCAGGGGATGTTCCTGCCAAAACCATAGTCTGATTCCCTTGAGTGCTGCCCTGAATGCTGCCTTCTTCCATGCCCTGGGAAGCCACAGCCTAGATCGATCTCTCTCTCTCTCTCTCTCTCTCTCTCTCTCTCTCTCTCTCTCTTCAGGCCTTCCCTGCCCTGGCACCTCTTGAATTGCCAGCAGCTGTGGTAATTCCCACATTAAAAACATCTTCTCACCCCCCAGATGGTTCTAAAGGCCCAGCCACCCCCACTCTCCTGTATTTATAATCCCGGAACATCTACCAAAAATCCCTGCCAGGCTCCCAGCCTTACCCCATACTCACTACTGAAAAGAATAGCAATAAAGGTGATTCCAAAAGGTCCTCTCCCATTTGGAAGGTGATGCAGTGGCTCAGGTTTGAGTCTTAAGTCTGTGGCTTGGTGTCTGACATTCATAAGTATGTCTTTGTGAAGGTTCCTGGGCAAGGAAGTGACCACGGTTGAGTGGTTTTGGGGGAAGATCACATTGGCAGCTCTGTGCAGGCTGCTCGGGCAGGGAAAGGAGGGAGCAGGGGAGAGATTTCCAGAGGAAAATGATGAGACTTAGAAACCAAATAGATGTGTCATTATATGTTAGGGAGTTGTGACTGTTTTCTATATTCTTGGATGTGAATACCTATTCCTCAAAAGTAGTATAAGAATTAAGTATTCTGTTTATTTTGCATCTCTGAAAACAGTTTTGACTAAGATAACTGGAAATAATGCCTCAAAACCTGTGTGTGCGTGTGTGTGTGTGTGTGTGTGTGTGTGTGTGTGTGTGTGTTTCATGTAAATAACAAAACACCCAGGACCGTTTTAGGTTAATAAAGCTCCATCAAGTTCTGTTAGATGTCTTGAGTATAAGAACCCCCCTGACAACATGGTGAATTCAGTCTCTGCAGTGAGACTCCCCCAGGACCTGCTTGGGGCTCCGTGCTTTATAGCAGGACAAACTTGGGCAGGTCTCTTAACTCCTCTGAGCCTCAGTGTCTTCATCAGAAAAATGGGTATCATAATATTAATTGCATTAGCTTCATAAGATTCGTATGAGGATTCAATCTGTAATATCAGTAAAGTGCTTAAAACAGAGATTGGTCCATATAAAGCACAACACCAACATTCATTGTTGCCCAGTTGTAGGTGCTCATTAAATAAAAGAGATGCAAATAAAATAGCCTATTCGTTATATCAAGATATTGAATGGCTTGTCTTCTCTATCTGGAGAGATCCTTACTGAAATAAGAATTCAGTTCTAACTAGTTGTCATGTTTCCCCATACCAGTGGCACATGGGGACCCAGGCACATGTATATAACAGAGCCCATCAAACTGAACACCTAGGTCTGGAAGTGCATTCATGATACTTACACCCTGAGCCACTTCTTCTCTTGACCTCCTTTTGTTTGTTGATGTAGGCTGTAAATATTAGCTTCGGGTTCAACTTCTCTCTGTTTTTGTCTGACATATTTAATTGGTTTCGGGAAATATCTCTCTCACTCATACCCTCCTCTCCATCCTTGTAGCAGCCTACACAGTGCTGCCATAGTCATCTTCCCAAGTACCTACACACCCTGGTCACATCCCTGTTCAGGATCTTTAGCAGCTCCTCGTGACTTAGAACACAGAGCCCTCCACCTGTCCTTGGATACCCTTCAGGGCACAAATCCAGCCCACTCTCCATCCCTCTTCCCAGTACTCATTCCCCACAGCCTGTTCTCCAGGGGGACCATGCATGGTCTCCTCTAAATCTGTTGTACTGACTTAACTACTAGTATTTTTTAATATATATATATATGATTTATTTTTATATATATAAAAAATATATATATTTCAGAGAGGAAGGGGGAGAGAGAGAGAGAGAGAGAGAGAGAGAGAGAGAGAGAGGGAGAAACATCAATGATGAGAATCATTGATCGGCTGCCTCCTACACGCCCCCCACTAGGGTCAAACCCACAACCTGGGCATGTGCCCTGACCAGAATCGAATCGTGACCACCTGGTCCATAGGTCCATGCTCAACTACTGAGCCACGCAGGCCCGGGCTCTGACTTAACTATTAATACTGCTCTTTTCACTTGCAAAGTGCCCCTGTTTAGACAATAAAGCATATGCTCACCCCTCTGTTATCCCATTAGCCAAACTCTGTATCCCATGATTCCCGTCCTCCTCCCTATGTTCCTTTCATCTGGAATGTGCCTTCTTTGGTCTGTGGTTCTCCAGAAGCTTCCTGTTTTTTTTCAAAACCAATTCATATGTGGCTTCCTCCACGCTTTCAGCCTCCCAGGACACTTTTTACACCGCTTTTTGCCACCTAACACTTTCTACTCTGTATCATGATTATTCGCCTGCTAATGTAGCTCATCTTCCAGACTAAGGTCCTTGAAGAAGGAAGCCATGTCTGATTAACACAGTGCTTCCTACAGCATCACCTAACACAGGGTCTCCCATGCCTGGGAATCACAGCTGTCCATTACCGAGGGCTTACTGTGCACCCAGCATTGGGTGCATGACGTATCTATACACTATAGACCTCATCTGTATATATTTCCTCCTTTAATCCTAACAATAGTCCTGAAAGGTACAGTGTCTCTGTTTACTAACTTGGAAATTAAGACTTAGATTAAAGCACTCATTCCAGGTCACGGAGACAGTAAATCTAAGTGCAAATATTTGAACCCACATTACTCTGACTCAAAGAGCATGTCCTTAACCTTTCCACTCCAGGAGGCTGATCTCAAACTTGGCATGTGATATAATTACTTGGAGGGCTTGTTAAAACATATTGTTGAGCCCTATCCTACTTTCTGATTCAGATCTGGGGTGGGGCCCGGGAATTACGTTTCTAAGAAGCTCCCAGGTGATGCTGACGTTGCTGGTCCGGGAAGCACATTTTGAGAACCACTGCATAAGCATCATTACTGATCAGTGAATAAATGGATGGATGACAGATCATTGGATTTAAAGTTCCATAAGTCTGCTCTTCATGTTATACATTAGGCACATTCATATATTCAGTTATCATTCTTAAAAGATCAGGGTAAAAATTGAGTTTTATCCTAAATATCAGTTGTCACTGTCTCATAGTATTGCTTAAGTTTGAATTTGAGCTGACTTTTCCTATTTTTTTAACCAAAGAAAAAATTATTTTATCTTTTTCCTTTTCACTTTCTTTCATATCTTAAAAACGGTTAGTTCAAAATAATGTTAAAGGTAGTTTATAGCTTTCTCCCCTCTCCGAGGGGATACTCCTGGCTATATATTTAACACACAATAGGTATTTAATCCTCAGGAGGTTGTTAGGTTTCATTTCAAGGTATGAATTTCTCTCCAAACTTAAATGTATTCTCAAGGGATTATTTGTGAGCAACCCAAGAAGAGAGAAAGCTATCTTGTGATTTTCATATTGTGATACATTCCCTAAGGAGCATGATTAAAGCAAATTTCCTTTTTTTCTGCTCTATTTCCCCTCTTAACAAAACAAGCCATGATATGAATTCAGCTATTATTGCAGAGTAAAGAGCGGAACCCCTTCGCTGTTGAGCACGTTTCACCTAATAGAGAACAAGTACAGCTGCGGCCAAGGGCAGCGCGCCCGCCCTTCCTGCTCTCCTCTCGGAGCCTGGAAATGGCCTTGATGCATGTCCATAGTTTAGAGCCCCATATTATTCTATAGAAACAGGGTGAGCTGAGTGTTACCCATAGGAAAGCAAGCACTGCAGGACGTTTCTAAGCACTTGTGTCCAGCACGGCTGGCCACACGTTTACCAGTTCAGAAGGCACAGTGATCCGGATCTTGCTGTGGACGTTGAAAGCCCATTGATGTAGAAGATGCTGGCAAATTAACTCGCTGTTTTTATTTCATCAGTAAGATAAACGTCTTAATGGAATCTAAGAAGTAACTTTCTGTGTTAGTGATAATACACAGAAAAATAAATGTCTGTAAATCCTATCCTGTTTCGGTTCATTCTTAGGGTGTTTTCCAAGTACTATGTTATTTTCTGTTATTTTTGCCCGTATCTCATCTTCCCGGCAATTTGAAATTTCTCTGAGGTGGGGACCATGCCTTATTCATCATTGTTAAATGTTTCGATCCCATGTGACCCTCACCCCCCACCCTACCGAGGCATAATTGACCTGCATTGGGCTAAATACAGGACCTTCACGTAAGTCCCAATGAGCGCATTAGGTAATTTAACATTCAGCTCATCTTCTAGGTAGTTTTAAGTATATTTATATTTGGTTTGCATTTGGGTTGTGTTCTTTTTACCTCTAAGGTAATGGGAATGCTAGTAATGCCTTACATTTATTTTTTTAATGTTTTTTATTGAATTTATTGGGGTTACATTTCTTAACTAAGGACTGAAAATTAAATTTAACCAAATGGCTAAAATTAAACGGACTGACAATCACAACTGTTAGTGAGAATATGGAGCAACTGAAATTACATTGCTGGTAGGAGCGTAAACTGATGGAACTACTTTAGAAAACTGGCATTATCTACTAAAAATAATGTACTTCTGGGCCAATACCCAAGGATAATGAGTGTTCATGTAAAACTCATGTATAAGAATGTTCATAGCAATGTTATTCAGAAGAGCCACAAAGTGAAACCAAACCAAATACCCATCAACAGTTGTATTGATAATTAATTGTGTTATTGTTCATTCAATAGGATGCTATACAGCAATGAAAAAGAATTACCTATTACTACATTGCAATAATATGGCTGAATCTCAAGAGCATGGTGTTGAAAGAAATCAGTCATCACAGAGTATATAGCATATGATTTCCTTTACATGAGATTCATAATCAGCCAACTGGAATATATGGTGATTGAGGTCAGAATATTGAGTATTGGTTCTGTTTTTGAGGAGATACTAGTATGACCGGGAGTGGAACACAAAAGAGTCTGTTGGAGTACTGAAAATGTTCTACATATTGATTTGGGTGATTATTGTACATATTTTACATATACATATTTTAATGTTATGGAGCTCATTTTAATGTACTTTATTGTAAGTTATTACCTTGTTAAACAGTTTTTTAAAATAACTAAAACTAAGTAGTTTAAGGAGAGAAAGAGAGGAATAGAGGCACAGAGCATATATGAAAGAAATCACAGACTAAAATGATTCTTAGTGACACAATTATTTAGAAGCACTTTAAAAAGAAAAGGACCATTATAATGAGAGGTGCTTTTTCTGTTTATGTACATATCCAGCTTTCTACTTTCTTCACCATTTCAAGCATACATTTCCAGCCCTAAATATCAAGAAATTTCTTCTTTGTAAAAATATAAAAAATGACTTTCTCCTTTTTCAAGGAAAGTATTATTCACATTTGGAAGCTAGTTTGGGGAACTTGGGCTGAGAGCACTAGAAGTTCCCCAGAGTCAGCTAGGACTTCTAAATTCTAAGGATCAAATGCCAAAGAATTTTCCAGCAGTTTCACTGTTTTCACCCCAACACGCCTTGCTTCTGTACAACATTTCTTTAAAAATTCAGTAGCTGCCGAGACCGGTTTGGCTCAGTGGATAGAGCTTCAGCCTGCAGACTGAAGGGTCCCAGGTTCGATTCCGGTCAAGGGCAGGTACCTGGGTTGCGGGCACATCCCCAGTAGGAGATGTGCAGGAGGCAGCTGATCGATGTTTCTCTCTCATCGATGTTTCTAACTCTCTATCTCTCTCCCTTCCTCTCTGTAAAAAATCAATAAAATATATTAAAAAAAAATTCAGTAGCATTAAAATGAATTTCTGAACATGTTAGTAATCATCAGATATTATTGATAGCATTCTTCTTGATGATCAAAGTAGTAATGGAAGTAGATCTTTGGATAGCTGACAATTGTCTACGGCACTGTTAGACTTGAACCTTCTTCCAACATTATATCGAGTATCTTGTCATTGAACTAGCCTCTTCTTTAAGCCATCCCTATATTAGGGAGAATGGTCTAGGTTAGGCTGTGGTACAGAGAGACACTCAAAATTCCATCATTCCATGGCTTAAACTAATAGAAGCTTTGCTTTATTGTGTTTCTGCTCATGAAATAGTCCTGGGCAGATGTTCAGGTTGGTGGAATGGCTCTCCTCCAAGATGTCATTCAGAGACCCGGGCTGACAGCATCTTTGCAATCCTTAGCTCTGCCTCCCAGCGTTCCTAGCTGTGGACATCCCAGTCGTCCCCAAAGGAAACAGGGCTTGCTGAAGCCTGTGTGAAAGGCTTTATGGGCCAAGCCTGCAAATACTGCGTGTTACTTGTGCTCACATTCCACTGGAGAGAACTTTGTCCGGTGGCCACACCTATTTTCAGGGGAGTCTGGAAAATATAGAAAGGCCAATGAATGTTAATGGACAGCGAGCAGCCTCAGCCACAAGAACACTTGCTCATCATCCCCAAAATCTGAAATGTTCTGAGGCCTCTAATGACAAAGGGAATCATCACTGGCACCAAACTTGAATGGATTGGGTGTGTGCAGAGAACACATATGCACATTTTCCAGAACAGCCTATTAGAGCAAATTGGAATGAAGTGATTTTCAGCAGGAAAGAGCAGAGATGCTATAGAAATATATGGAATCTCAACACAGGCCATGTTTTAAAGACTCAGACTAATGGGAAATTGAAGGAGCTGGGCCGGCTTCCTTCTTGGCGTACAATTACTGTGGCAGTGTCTTCTAAAAAGAAGAGACCACACCAAGCAACAGAATGTCAGTCACCAGACTATGAAAGTGGGGGCTACAGACCCGACACTTGTGATGCTGTATGTTACTGTGTACCAGGTTAAAAGCTTTTTATTTGGCTTGCATTTTTAGCTCCTACTATCAGTTTGGGTGTGGGTTTTTGTTTTAGACAAGAGGAGATTTGTTACCTACATCTGCCTGGAGAATGCAGAAGTCAATTAAAGTAAGTGAACATTCAATGTGATAAGTGTCACATGAGATAATAAGGGCATATGTTACAGTGCTATAGGCACCCAAAGGAGGAACATCTGAAAGTCAGATTTGAGGATTGAAACATGCTTTATTTATTTATTGGGGGGGGGAGGAGAGAGAGAGAGAAAGAGAAAGAGAGAGAAGAGAGGAAAGAGAGAGAGAGAGGAGAGAGAAAATGAACCATCAATTTTACTGTTCCACTTATTTATGCATTCATTGGTTGTTTCTTGTATGTGCCCTTACTGGGGATCGAACCCACAACCTTGGCATATCAGGAGGATGCTCTAACCAACTGAGCTACCCAGCAGGACTGAAATGTGCTTCCTAGAAGAGCCGGCACAAGCTGAATTTTGAACGGCCAACAAAGGAGAATAAGGACATCAATGGGAACAACATGTGAAAAGAAAAGGATAAAACTCCTTGATGAGTTGGGAGATTGCACTGAGAGAAAAGAGTGAGTTGGAAGATTTGCTGGAGAGAAGAATGAGAGAGAGAAAGAAGCCAACGATGAAAGTAGAGAAGTGGGCCAGGGCCAGATCCTGAAGGGTGTGTGCCCAGATTACAGAGTCTGGATTTACTCTGGATGTTCTGGGCAACCAGTGAAGGTGTTGTTCTGGCATCAGTCTTTTCAGATACTTCCTAACTCCCAGCTCCACTACGCTGTGCAACTCCAGGTCAGCAACATGGATCCGTAAAGGGAAAGGCCTGATCTTTTCCCCCACTCACTCTATTCAGGACCCACTGCAGAATAAATCAACACAACTCCTCAAACAGGATCATTTTCAGCAAATCAGTTCACCTGTTAACTTATGAGTTGGTTTGTGCATGTGAGTTAGATTACTTACACCGAATGGCCACTGATAAGCATAATAAAAATATACTGTAATATAAAGCCTGAGCAGGCATAGATTAGGCAGCCAAGAGACATAAGCAAATTCACCAGCCTTGCACGTGTCACATAGACATGAATAAATGATCAAAAAGAGTAATAACAAAAGGAATGACACCTTTTTAAAACCACAATAAAATAGGAGAAATACCAATGGGATAAAATGATAGTATTGTCATCTTGGACACTCTCCTGAAATGTGTGCTTCCCAGATTAGAGAGAAATTGATAAAGCTGGGTGTCCTGGGCTCGGTCTTGTGACCCTAGTTAATATTTCCACTAATGACCTAAAGAGGAAGTGAACCCAGTCGGTTAAATCTTCTGACAGAATTGCCTTACGTTAACAGAAAAAAATAATTTACCAGCTGAGCAAACATTAAGAATGCTGGGGAAGTGCGGTAGCTAGCTAAATTAATCTGAAGTGTATCTGCGTATTATAAAGTACATGGTTATGAATAATTTTAACAGTACTTATTTCAACTTGCCAAGGGCTTGAAAACAGAAGACCTTGAACTCGGATTTTACATGAATGGATGCATTATTGCATAGTGAGTCATGTATTATATTTTAAAACAAGAAGCCAGAATCAGAAATTTAACATATTAGAAATATTTTTATGTAATGAAAAAGAGTAGTAGGCAAGCCCCTGACACGCCCCCATTTGGGGTAGTACACAGTCAATCTTACCAGTTTGACATTTGCTACAACTGGGAAAGCAAAACGAGTCAGTGAAATGTGGGTGGACTTTCACATCCTGCCCCTCCCCTGCCAGTCAAATTAGCTTGGGCAAGTTACCTAATGGTTCTGAAGCCCGGTTTCCTTCTCTGTGAAACAGAAACAAAAGTGTGGTGTGGGAGTGTTGTGAGCATCAAATGAGGGTCTGTGCATGTACGTGGTACACCTACTCGGTAAGTGGTGGTGGTGTTGGTGAGGAAGAGGGACAGTGTCTGGGAAAGTCTGACCGCCGTTGGGCACACAGCACGCTGTGCTCTGTCCAAGAGCAGAGTTACGGCCTCGGTGTTCACTCTTCTGGTACCCTCTCCTTCTTCATTCAGTGTTTTGCATACCCGCTACCTGGAGGCATGTAGCCTTGGCCTTGGTGAAATTGAATAGTGAGCGTTCACCCTTATGCAGCTTATAGTCACGGGCAGCTGGGCAGACATGGGAGCTGGTAGCACTTAGGATAGTTTGTGTCAGAAGGGTGATGGCCACGTGCATGGACTGCAGAGAGGAAGAGATGCTAACTCAGCTGAGGAGCATTACAGAAAAAGGTTCTCGGAAGAGAAAACCTTTGAGTGGAAACTTTAAAGGTGAGTAAGAGTTACCGTGTAGACACTAAAGGGAGCTCTTTCCAGGCAGAGGAAATGTGCAGCAATGCAGAGGTGGGCTTGCTCTGGTTTGGCTGGAGAATGGCAGCTCAGTGTGCCCAGAGCGTATGGTGCCTGCGGAGGGATGTGGGAGAGGAGGCGGATGGGCCACAGGCAGGCAGGGTTTTGGTGGGGAGTGTATATTTTAGACAAGAGGAGACAACATCCAACCTGGGCCAGATCTTGACATTTCTACTTAACTGCTATCTGGTTTTAGGCAAATCATTTTGTACCTGAGTTTTCTCCTCTATAAAAATGAAACAGTGGTGAACCATTGCTCGCTTTAAATGTTTACTCTTTTTCCTCTCCTCACCCAACTTGGAACACGTGATTAAGTGAAATAAAGCAGAGTGAAAACTCTCTTCTCCGGAAACTCAAAAGAGAGTGGTCCGCGGTGTGGGCCCCACTTCTCCTGACTCATTGCTGAGAGAATTATTTGACTAAGGTATCCATCCACTACAGTGTTTTATACATTCCTAGAAAATTACCCTGAGGCATTGGTGTGCTCCACTGTCCTAGGTGACTTTTGCACTCATGGCCAGAAAACATGTTACAGACCAGAGTTCTGAAGAGCAGGGTAGGGAGGAAACGTGGATTGCTTTCATTATCTAAAAATGAGCATCTGAATAAGGGTTGCAATGGCATGTTTGTATAAATGGGTTGAGATTATATCCCCACACCACAGTGAGTGATCATTTCTAACTGAAAATAAGATCCTCTGCCTTCCGGGCTTAAAGGCTTCCAATGTTTTTCCACTGCTTCTAAAATAAAACCTAAAATCCTGAGCATGTCTACAAGACCCCTGTTCCAGGATGTGCCCCAACCCACCTCTCTTGTCTCATCTCATACCACCCTTCTGCTTTCTCTCTGCAACCCAACTACACTGGCCTTCTGTGACCTGCCGTCTTGCCCTCCACCCCAGGGCCTTTGCACATGCTTCTCTCTCTCTGCTAAAGTACTCTCTCTCTCTTTGCTCAGTTAATCATGCTCAGTCCTTCAGAAGAGAGCTTATGCACTGCTTCTTTGGAGAACGTCTTCTCAGTCAGATTCCTTGGTAAATCATTCTCACGTGGGACTGTGTGGCTTTCCTTCTGAGCACCTCACTCAGTTTGTTGTTATGCCCTCACTGGTGTGAAAATGCCCACTGAACTTTCAGTTCTGTGAGGACAGAGACCACCTCCATTTTACTCACTGCTACCCGCATGTGCAAAATCAATATTTGAATGAATGGTTTGAGAGAGGAAGACAGAGCCTTTTCCTGGAAGAAAATGTAATAAACGTAAGATTGCAGTTTTTCTTTATTGCATTTATAAAGGAAAGAAAACACGAAAAATACAAAACTGCTCTCAAATTATTTGGTTGTCGAGTAATATGAAGAAGACCTTTCTCACTGGCCAGGGAAGCCAGATTGAGCCAAGAGGATGAATAGCTTTGGCTTCACCATAGTTCAAGTTGCGGCTACGAGGTAGAATTTCAGGTTAGGAGGAATAAGTACAGAGGAGGGCCCTGTCGTTTTGAGACATTGCTCCTTTATCTGGTAAATTGCATTTCTGCAGCCTGGGGAAAGCAGGGTCGTAAAGAGGGTCTAATATGCGCGATCATTTCCTGGAACTTGGAGAATCAGAGGAGGAAGGTGGAGCAACAGAAATAAAATTAAGAAATAAACAAAGGGGACATTTATTTGACTGAAGACATTTTAAAGGACCTTGAAAAACAGAGGAGCTCCACAAGATGTTTATGTAATCGAATGTAATTTATCTGGGATTGAAAGGAATAATAAGCAAAACAGTTTTCACTTAAGTGCATGTGGAGGCATATGAAATTAGAGTCTCGAAGGTGGCCTGGGCCTGCCTGTGTCCTTGGTGCTCTGTCCTCGGGCTGCAGACGGGAAACGTGTTTCGGAGAGCAGGCATGGAGCACAAAATTGTAAATGAACTTGACCGTAATCAAAATGCCCCACAGTGCAACATCCTCTTTGTTTGGCAGGGAAAGGGCTCACCATTTGGGAACTCAGCAGTGCATTAAGTATTTTAATAATCATTGTTGACACACAAAGCATATGGCCTTTCAGAATTCACTGGGTCAAGTGTTGAAGTCTTCTTCTAGGTTTCAAACATTACTTTACAGAAATTCAAACACCACTCAATTAGGGCACATTTCAAAGCATCGTAATTCCCGAGCTTTGTGTCAGAAGCAATGTTTTCTCCTAGGATAAAAGAATATCTCCGAGTAACCAATTCTGTGAATGTAAAGGAAAAAACATAAATCACATCCCACAAAAATATTCATTTACCTTTTGAAATGGCCTGGAAAATGTCTTCATTCAGTCACCTAATATGTATTCAGCACTTACTTTGTACCAGGTGGCCAGATGCTGATCATATAATGGTGATGGAGGTAGACATTGTCCTTGCCCCCAGGATCTGTCTCCTGTGAGAAAGAGCTATTATTATGCCCAACTTGCAGTTTCCTACCTGGAAACTGCCTCTGCATGAATTAGCTGAGATAAATTAATATCTGGCTGTCTTTCCCTGGTTAAAATATGATGCGGTGATGCCTCAGATTGGAGGAAAGGGGTATTTCGATGTCATCATTCTTAATGTAGCTGCATTACATTTTAAAACCGTCAATTTTGTCATCAAATCACATATGGAACTAGAGGCCCAATGCACGACATTTTTGCAAGGGGCTTGGCCCTCGCAGCCCCGGCTTCGTCCGGAAGGTTGTCTGGAAGGTCGTTCTGCTGTTCCGCCGTTCAGTCGATTTGCATATTATGCTTTTATTATTATAACATGTAGAATAGATATTTCTGAATCTTTTCCTGACCTTCACTCTGTCCCTGGATTACTAGATGGCTCAGGGATGGATGGAGGATTCCTTGTGTATATACTCAATTAAAAAGATCTGAGCCCTGGGCAGGTGGTTCAGTTGGGTGAAGTATGGAGTACACCAACATGTTGCGGGTTCCATCCCAGGTCAGGGTGCATACTGGAGACTGCCGGTCGATGTGTCTTTCTCACATCGATGTTTCTCTCTTTCTCCTTCCCTCTTTTTCTCTCCCCCTCCTCTCTCTCTAAATTAAATAAAACATATCTTTGGGTGATATTAAAATTTTTTTGAAAAGTTTATTAGTGGAGATTGTTTTTCAGTCTGTATCACAGTTCCCCTTTGCAGTACCCTAAATTGGATTTTGGAACAAAAAAGGACATAAGTTGGTTAAAAAAAATAATGTCTGTTGTTAATAGGATTGTATCAATATTAATTTCTTTTTTAAAAACAAATGTAGCATGTTATATAAGATGTTAACATTCAGGGAAGCCAGCTTCAAAGATCTTTAGGAATCCAATGGGGCAAAGGTTCCCCCATAGGCTACCCTGTGTGTTTCTGGACTTTCCCCCACTGTGGTCAGTTTGCAAATGGCTTGAGAGGAGAGGATTTTTAATAATCGAATGAAAAATATAATTAGGATGGTGATTTTGCTATGCAGTCATAATATCCAGTACTGTCGTTCTGGTCCTTTGGAGGCAAAGAATGGGTGTTGTAGGGTCTTCTTGCCTGCCTGGAATTTTCAAAGGTGTTTTCTTATATGAAAGAGATAAGCCCACTATTGGTCTTTTCTAATGGGGAAATTTTAGCTACTTAAGAGTTTGATTAGTTCAAAGTGGTTCCTTTTACTCTCACAGGTACAAGCACAAGTCCGCCTTGCCAAAAAAAGCTTTGACAAATTGAAGATGGACGTGTGTCAAAAAGTGGATCTTCTCGGAGCGAGCAGATGCAATCTCTTGTCTCATATGCTAGCAACATACCAGGTAACAAAGTGATGTCTGTTACAGTGAACCAAGAATGTTATGAGATTTAGAAAGCAGAAAGAGGATATTTGAGCTACAAGTATGGTTTGGGCATTATGAAGTTCTGAATGCCTTTCTCATAATTTACTTCCTACATCTCTCCCTTCTAGTAGACAACAGTTTAATCCAACCAAATATTGGCTATTCCCTGTACAAGCACCATAATTCCCCACTTCCCTGCATTGGCATAGGTGGTGATTCCCACCTGAGTGCCCTGCCCCCCTCCATTGGTGCCCTTCAAATCCCACTCTGTGTGATGTACTGGACTGTGTCATATCCTTCAGAAAGCCTCCTGTGAACCCAGCACCGAGCCTGTCCTTCTCATGGCACGATCGCTTGCCCCTCAGGCTGTCATCATTTCATGCCCTTGGTTGCCTCCCACTAACCTCGGGTTAGCGCTGTGTGCCCATCAACAGTACCATGAGCACCAACCGAGTGTGGGAGGCCACCCTCTAGTGTTATTGGGAATATAAGAAATAATAAGACCAGATTCTCTGTCCCCAAAGATTTAGGAAGGAAGGGAGAGAGTAAAATCTGACTCTATTTTCTATACCTCGAGGACAGCACAGGGTATGCTAAGTAAAATAAGTTCTATAAAATCTGACCGGTGTTTGAAGAGGGAGAAATTGAATCAGTTGAGGGATCAGAAAAGTATAGTTAACGGTTAGTGCTGGGTTTTGGAGGTGGATCTGGACTAAGTACAGAGAGAATGGAGAGGAGAATGTCCCGGGTGGCAGAGCACATAAGCCACCAGCGTCAGTGTGTTTAGGGGAACAGGCGGGCACTGAGATTGGCTGAAATACAGGGTTTAATTGGGGCCGTAATGGGAAAGGAGTCTGCGGAGATGGGTTGGAATCATATTTTGGAGGACCTTGACAGCCACAGGTGGCACATTTCTCTGGGGCCCATGACTAGAACTGGGCATTCAAAACTTTAATGGTTTTACTGTCTTTCTTTACAGACCACTCTGCTTCATTTTTGGGAGAAAACTTCTCACACTATGGCAGCCATCCATGAGAGCTTCAGAGGTTATCAGCCATATGAATTCACTACATTGAAGGTATGAAAGCTCTCAGAGAGGCCATTAGAAAATCCTATGAACAGCCTCTTTATTCTAACAGACTCCAAAAGCAAAGTGAGAATTATGCCCCCAGCAGAGACTTTTCTAACAGACCCCAAAAGCAAAGTGAGAATTATGCCCCCAGCAGAGACTTTTTTAAAAGAAATCCTCATCCAGAGAGCAAGAGAGAGAGAGAAAAACAGAAACATCAATGTGAGAGAGAAACATGAATCAGTTACCGCCCATATGTGCCCCAACCCGGGATCAAACCTCAACCTAGGTATGTACCTTAACCAAGAATTGAACCTACAACCTTTTGGTATATGGGCTTATGCTTCAACCGACTGAGACACCCAGCCAGGGCCCCCAGCGGAGTCTTTTTACTGCATCAGTATTCAAAGCCAGAACAATCCAAATACACAGGTTGAACCTTGAGGGGTACATGTTACTGGGAGATGAATTGTGGTGAACTCCAACCTGAGGCTGGATCCTGCTCCTTTCAAATGCTAGTTTGACATGGCTAAAGGGAAGCATGTACAAGTCTAGTACACTGTTAGTTTTTAATTATTAAATTCAGAAATGCTCACTTGAGAAAGTATTTTTTCTCCCTTACTTCTGGCAAATAACGTTTTATTCTGTGAGTACCATCCAGTGTAGAAGTGGATTTTATCATAAGACTGTAGTAATATTCTCTAATTGAAAAAGCAACATCAAACACAGTGATTTCTCAACTCAAGAGGGATACATGCACAGGTCTGGTTCCCAGTTTCGCAGCTGAGTGTGGCATCGTTTTGCTCTCTTAGTGGTTGCTGAGGGTGAGTGCATGGCAAGATAAGAAAATGATTTGGGTTCCACACGGATTTGAAGAATGGTGAGCGAACACTGGGTTGCCAGGTCTTATCCTTAAAAAGAAAGTACCAGGAAAGAACTAGTTCAAGTTCACCTTGACATTGCCTTCTTTCTGATCTTTCAGGCAATTTGTGTCTCATCATCTTTCTTATTAACAAACATTAAAAAGCTATTTTCCCCCAGTAAACACGTCTTTGATTTAAGATGTTTGTAAATGTCATTGCAACTACAAAAATACTAAGACAGAAACCCTTTAAGTCCCTGGCCCTTTAAAGGAAAGTCCCAAGAGGAACCCAAGACAGTCTACTCACCTTGTGATGTACCTGACCTGACACCAGACAGGACCCCAGCCATGGGGTTGGCTCCTCACAATCCCTTTGTCAGCGGGTCGCTTGCTCACTAACAGGCTGCATGAATGGAGTCAGAATGTGCCTTTTCTTCTGTCAGCTGGACTATGAGCACTTGAGGAGAGGGACCTTTCATTTTTCACACAGCCTTCCTCAGCACATCGCAGTGTTGCCCCTCTGCGTAAGGACTGAAGCAGTTAACCCGACCAAGGCCTATTGATTAAAATTAGAAAAAGAAAAGAGAGGAGCATAGTTATAAAGAATAAAGTGACAATAAATACATACCTATCAATAACACTTTACATGTAAATGGCTTAAATGGTCCAATCAAAAGACATGGGGTATTTGAATGGATAGGAAACGAAGACCCTTACATATGATGTCTACAAGAGACCCACCTCAGCACAAAAGACTCACACAGACTAAAAGTAAAAGGGCAGAAGATCTTTTCTGCAAATGGAAATGAATATAAAAAGTTGGGTAGCAATTCCTTTATCCGACCAAAACAGACTTTGAAACAAAGACCATAATAAGAGACAAAGAAGGACACTACATAATGATAAAGGGAGCAATCCAACAAGAGGATATAATCCTTGTAAACATTTATGCACGCAACATAGGAGCACAAAATATATAAAGCAAATCCTGATGGACATAAAGGGAGAGGTCAACAGTAATGCAGTCATAGTAGGGGATTTTAACACCACATTGACGTCAATGGCTAGATCTTCAGACAGAAAATCAATAAGGAGCCAGCAGCCTTAAATGACACACTAGATAAGATGGATTTAATTGATAGCTTTAGATTGATTAAAATTAGTACAACTCACCCTATTTATATTTCTTACACAGGCCTGAGCAGAATCCTATGGATTATTCTTTGATAAAGCAGAGAGGGCATGAATGTACATCAGATTTTATTTTATGCTACATACAACTTCAGAGGTTGTCTTTTGAAAGACAATTGTACATAACACAAATCAGCCAGGTAGACGAAAAAGTGATGCCTACCCCAAATACGACTTAAAAGAAGCTCAGGTGTGAGTTAATTGCATATAAAGTACGATATAAGATTGAATTTGTGCCACAAGAATGGAAGAATCCTTCTGTGTTTCCCTGGCCTCCTGTGCAGAGGGAAATATGGCTCCTGAATTTTTGCCACGATATTTAATTCTGCTGAGAGGATCAAGCTGATTTTGTTAGAGGACTTCTGGGCAGGGAATTTAGTGAAAGTTTGATGGCAATGGTTCAGGACATAATTGCAAATATTTTGGGCAGATGACTCTCCATTGCCTTTCACATCCCCGGAGCCTTCCTTAAGTTATGGGTTAAGTACCAGTTTATAGTTTACTTGTAATACAAACTCAGTAGCAGTAATACATCTGTTAAGGTGTAATATGATTATGGTAATATCAAGAATGTTAAGTGTCCAGAAACCAACCAAATAAACTATGTTTTTATTACCTCTCTTGAATGCTGTTCATCTAGACTCTCAAGCTAATGGCTAATTATTTTTATATGGATTCAAACCTGTATAATAGAATCCTGTTATTCCACAGCCCATTGTTGCATAACAGAGGTCCGTGCATTTCCTATTGTGTGCCATGAAACGTGAAAATGAAAACCATCAGTACCTTCTGTATCGCCACCAAGCCTGAGGATATTACCTGACTTACCAACTCCCTTGCACTACTAACATATTTTTTAAACACATGCCTTATAGTTAGATTTTGATTTGATCAAGTCATCTTTTAATGTATGTAATTTTCTTCTGAAGGGCACTGTATTTCCATAATGGATACTTTGACATTTAAATAGATATTTTCACGATTTATTTGTTCTCTGGATTTACCTAAGTGAATAGTCCCTTACATGCCTTTTGGGTCTCTGGCTAGAAAGAAAACATTGTCTTTGGAGAGGTTTGCCAGGCTCGGTTAATGAAAAGCGACCCATTTGTTTTCTTTGCTGCAGGGTGTATTCTGAGTGTGTTGATAATTGTGCCACCGCAGCTGTATTTCCTGACTGTTAGTTTTATGCTTGATGAAGGATGATAATTAATGTGTTAAACACTCAGTGCATCCTGTTTGGAGGGAAGAGTCTTTTGCTGCAGAATTGCAGGGATGTAACTCATGCCCCAGAAGTTCGTTTTATTGCTAATGAGCCTTTCTCTAGAAAATAGGTATAGTTCTTTTTCAAAATCATCTTATTATACAAGTGAATTGAAAAATGTCACTGTTTTGACATTTTATAAATATTTTGTGGTAATGGTGTGTGTGGGGGGGGGGAGAGAAAGAGAGAGAAAGAGAGAGAACTGCTTTTACTCGGGCCTGGTGTGATTCTTTTGGCTCTACTTTTTGTGACATAGTCTTTTCATTTTAATTTATGATTTTTCGTAGAATTTTAACTTCATGGCAAATTTAGCATTGAAATTCAATATTATAAAATGTTCTGATCTAATCATTTTAACAGCTCAAATTTAAAGTAGAGAGACTATTTTTAAGTGATTTCCAATAAAAGAAGCAGTGCTGTAATCTCATATTTTCAAACAATAAATATTTATTGACTCATTAAGATGCTACAAAGCATATGCATTTTGCATGCATTATCATTTATGTGCTAATTTTATACCGATTCTGAGTCATCTGGAAATGTCTCTCACATGGTAGAAATTACCAAGTCATAGGGACAGGGGCAGAATGTTCCTAGCCTGTCTTGAAAGCACTGTCCCTTTTGTAGAGAAAGTGATTTAGACTTAGAGTTTAAAGCATTATTGCAAAAACTAAATGAAATGCTGTCTGTAGGAAAGCAGTACCATCTTCAGTTACCAACCCTCAGATGTGGTCATGTTTGCCTCATCCTTCCTGGATGTCGTGTGCTTGCAAATGTCCCCATGAATCCAGAACAGACATCGTGTGGGGGCCGCTGGGACATCAGAAGTCAAGTGGCTTTTCTCCGGAAATTCTAAAATCCTGTTTGTGTCCGTGGCCTTGTGGTCCTTATGTGGCATGCTGGCAAGCGGTTGAGTTCAATGTCTGCAGGAGGAGTGAGCACGGGACCCTTTGAAGAAGCAGCACTCGTTCAGAGCTGGCAGAAGAGAAGGCATGTCCTCTGCACTTGTATTTGCAAGGAGACCAGAGTGGCCGTATTTAATGAAAATGCCTGGTAGCTGAGTGTCTGCCTGTGATGTGCCCATTCCAGTGTTTTGGAAGGATAGCCAGGTTTTTTATTTGGACACAGGGAGCCAGCAGACCTGGCTTTAAATGCAGTGTGTCACTTTCCAGTTGTGTGGTGGTGGTGTTTGCAGTAACGGTGTCAGCCATGGTGGTGGCACCAGCAGCCCCAGCGGGGGTAATAGGGATGGGTTATCAGGAATGCTGTAATCACAAGCATGTCAAACTCGCGGCCCATGGGTCACATGCCTTCTTTATTTGACCCCTGTTAGCCTTTGAGTTTGACATGCTTGCTGTAATGGGTCCAGAAGGCAGCCACTGGCAGTATCGTATCGATGCAGAAGTGCTTGGTTGAGGTTGCCAGGTTCCGTAGCCCAGCTTAAGTTACTTTCTTACTCATCATCTTCACCCTGGGTGATTGGCATCGCAGTGAGTTTCACAGGCAAGGCTGTGAATGGCAGTGGGATAGGAGGCATCTCAGGCCTCGCCCAGGTAACCCAACCCACTCCTTCCCCGACTCCCAAGATGCTCCGGCAGCTCCTTCCCAACCCTCTCCTTCAGCCCTGCAGGCCAGTCTGGGCTCATCTAATACCCACGGGGATAGGAGAGAGGAGAGGGGAGGGCAGGCCTGCAAATAAGAAAGGAAGGAGAGCTCCCACCCCAGCAGCAGGGCTCATTCTAAAAATGCAGTTGGGCTTTGCAACTGGCTCTTGGTGTGTGCCAGATTTCGAACTCTGAGGAAACCTGAATGTGAAAACCTAACTCTGAGCATGTTCAAAAATAACCACTGAAACAGATGTGCCACTGTTCCCTCCTCTCTCTCCTGGGGTCTAAGACGTAGCGCTGTCATGTGGAACATCATTCCGGAGACCAGAATGCTTTTAGCTTTCACAATTCAGAAATCATCTTCTTCTAAATTTTGTTTTTCTCAGATTCGTATGCCTAACAGCCTTCTTCCACCCACCTCCACATTTCTCAGTTAATCACTTGAGCATTTACCGACAAGCCACATGGCTCTGTAGTTACTTGCTTTGAAAATAAAGCCATAATAGTTTTTATGAAAATTGGGTAAATATCTCTGCAATGCTGTTTTCGTTGCCAGTCCCAACATGGCAATTACTCATGGCCGGCATCCAGGAGATCCTTTCAGACTTTCAAGTTTTTGCTCAGTGTCATTACTTTACACAGCATTTAGCAGAGCGATTTTTTTTCTTACCCAAGCTGCTCCGGGCCAGCTCATTGCAAACAGCAAACTGGGATGCATCCAGGTCACTGGGAGAGAAGTGGTTAGAGGAGTTGACCACGTCCACCGCTGACATCTGAGGTGGGCAAGCCAGAGTCATCGTTCATCCAGCTGGTCATTGTTCATCCAGCCCCTATGGTGACTGATGTTTGTCCTTCTGGGCAGCTGGTCCCTCAGGTTCTCCTCACAGTTGGAGTCCTTCTCCATCCCCTCCTCTTCTCATTCCCTAAGTCTTCGTCAAGGGGAAAGGAAAAACATCATTGTGTGTGTGGGTGGTTCCTTTATGCCAAGCACTCTGCTACGGGTGAGGTGTGTCTGTCATGCTGTGCGTGACTCTAATGTACCAAGGTTGGGATTCTAGTTAATTATACTGGTAGGTTCGGCATTGGCATGTAGAAAGTGAAGTGCATATGTTATAGTTAACCCTCAAAATAACCTTGGGAAGATGGGTATCCTCATGGTGTTTACATGTTTCGAAGCTCAGAAAGGTCTAGTAATTTGCCCAAGGCCACACGTCCAGGATGTGGGAGGTCTGGGACAGGCATGCGCTCTGCCATATGGCATTTCTTCCAGGTGGCACTTCTGGCCATGAGGCAGGAGAGCAGAAGAAAGCAGAAGCGCCACCTTTAAAAGGTACAGATGGAAGGCCCTGGCCAGGTAGCTCAGTTGGTCAGAGCATCCTCCCGATCCATCAAGGTTATGTGATCAATTCCTGTCAGAAACAACCAATGAATGCATAAATAAGCAGAATAACAAATTGATGTTTCTCTCCCTTCCCCCCTCTCTCTAATCAATAAATAAAAATATTTTTAAAGATACAGCTGCAACCTTCTAATTAAAAATAACACTTTGAAGTGTTTGCTTGTAGGCGAAAGCCTCTTTTACTTGCCAGTCCCTCAGATACGTGGGAACCTATGGTCTTTCCTTTAGAGTTTGGAAAGAGACCAGAGTGGCTGTATTTGTAAAGACACCAGAGTGGCTCTAGATCTCCTTGGCACTTCATATGAAAAGGGAGTTCAGTAAATGTTCTTGGCTTGGCTATTTAATACTATTTCTTAACCCATCGTAGAATTTGAAAGACCTGGATTCAGATATTGCTTCTACCTGTTAGTGGTTGAATGGCCTTAAGCACATTACTTCACCTCTCTGAGTCTTCGTTTTCATATTGGGAAACCAGGAAAACACTGTTTATCCGGGTTTTGTGAGATGTGTAAATCATGCAGTGCAGTACCTGACACAGGATGAATCCTTATGACATCTAATTTCTTTTAGATTTTTAAGTCATTGAAAAGAAAGCACATTTTGAATGCTTCCCATGAGTTTGGTACTGTGTGGAAGCATTATCGCAGTTCATCCTCACAATGTCCCAGGAAGAGTGGACTTGAGATTAGTCCCATTGTTCTGATGGGTAAACAGAGGCCCCAAGAGGGGAGACCATTTTCCATGTCACAGAACTGCATAATCCACTTCCAAAGTCCGTCTCTTTCCAGGACACGGTGATGCCTTCCCAGTACCAGTTTTCCTTCTTATGTTAAAGAATGAGATTATATAATTTACAATTGTGTTTCTTTTTCTCTCATTTTACTCTTTAATCTTTTGTTCTATGGCACAACTCGAGAGTACCTTCTGGTCCTAGATTGATAGTGCTCCGTATATAGTGTCTTCATAAATGTATAACTTTATAACTGCACGGGTGGGGAGGACACGGGCTTCATGTCGACGAATTGCGCGGCTCGTGCACATCATGTCCTCTGCCTTTGGTTCCTCATGTGCTACCAATTATATGAACACAAACACACACACACA